>NC_052154.1:21094558-21257040 GCF_902713615.1 Scyliorhinus canicula
GGTATGTCACTGTTGGTATGTCACTGTGGTATGTCACTGTGGGTATGTCACTGGGGTATGTCACTGTTTGTATGTCCTGTGGTGTTATGTCACTGGTGGGTATGTCACTGTGTATATGTCACTGGTTTGTCCTGTGGGTATGTCACTGTGGCGTATGTCACTGTGTGTATGTCACTGTGGATATGTCACTGTTTGTATGTCACTGTGGGTATGTCACTGTTTGTATGTCACTGTGCGTATGTCCGTTTGTATGTCGCTGCAGGTATGTAACTCTTGGATGTCACTGTGGGTATATCACTGTGGGTATGTCACTGTGGGTGTGTCACTGTGTGTATGTCACTGTGGGTATGTCACTGTGGGTATTCACTGTGTGTATGTCACTGTGGGTATGTCACGTGAGTATGTCACTGTGGGTATGTCACTGTGTTTATGTCACTGTGGGTATGTCACTGTGAGTATGTCACTGTGGGTATGTCACTGTGTGTATGTCACTGTGGGTATATCATGTGGGTAATAGTCACTGCGGATATCACTGTGGTTCTCTCTGTGGGTATGTCACTGTTTGTATTCACTTGTGTATGTCCTGTGGGTATATCACTGCGGGTATATCACTGTGGATATGTCACTGTGGGTATGTCACTGTGGGTATGTCACTGTGGGTATGTCACTGTTGTGTATGTCACTGGTGGGTATGTCACTGCGGGTATGTCACTGTTTGTTTGTCACTGTGGGTATATCATTGCGGGTATGTCATTGTGGGTATGTCACTGTTTGTATGTCCCTGTGGGTATCTCACTGCGGGTATGTAACGTGGGTATATCACTGCGGGTATATCACTGCGGGTATGTCACTGCGGGTATGTCACTGCGGGTATGTCACTGCGGGTATGTCACTGTGGTATATCACGTGGGTTATATCACTGCGGGTATGTCACTGCGGGTATGTCACTGCGGTATGTCACTGCTTGTTTGTCACTGTGGTATGTCACTGCGGTATGTCACTGTGGGTATGTCACTGGTGGGTATATCACTGCGGGGTAGTCACTGTGTGTATGTCACTGCGGGTATGTCACTGTGTGTATGTCACTGGGGTATGTCACTGCTTGTTTGTCACTGCGGGTATCACTGTGGGTATGTCACTGTTTGTATGTCACTGTGGGTATATCACTGTGGGTATGTCACTGTGGTATGTCACTGTGGGTATGTCACTGTGGGTATATCACTGCGGGTATGTCACTGTGGTATGTCACTGTGTGTATGTCACTGCGGTATGTCACTGCTTGTTTGTCACTGCGGGTATGTCACTGTGGTATGTCACTGTTTGTTTGTCACTGTGGGGTATGTCACTGTGGGTATATCACTGCGGGTATGTCACTGTGGGTATTCACTGTGGGTATGTCACTACAGGCATGTCTGTGCAACAAGGGGATAAAGAAACTCTAAACGCAGAAGAGAGGATAACAGTGAATGGTTCCTCATAGTGTTTATTATCAAAATGATGTATAATGTTCATTCAAGTCGGATCAAAGACCACGAGGATATCTGGACCTAATATAGGGATTCACGGAAATGGGGAAGAAGACAAAGGGATCTGGGAATGTAGATGGGCATGCAGCCAAGGAGGAGAGAGTAAGTTGGAAAAAGAATTTGGGGATAGTGCAAGAATGGAGAGAATATATCAGACCCACACCCCACACTACATGGACGTGCGGCTGGAGACGGGAAGGGCCCAGCGCCCCACATGGAGCTGGCGGTGCCTTACTACTGACAAGGCCTTCAGCGAAAGGATAGCGCGGGCCATAGCGGAATACACGGAGAACAACCAAACGGGAGGTCTCATCCTCCACGTTCTGGGAAGCGCTTAAGGCCGTACAAAGAGGGGAAATAATTGCCTACAAAGCGCAAAGAGATAGGAGGAAAGGTGGCTAGGCAGAAGCTGGTCGACTCCATACTGGAGGTAGACCGTAAATACTCCGAGGCCCCGACCGTAGAGCTCCTGGCGGAGAGAAAGAATTACAAAGGAACTTTGACCTGCTCTCCACCAGGAAAGCAGTACACCAACTCCGCCAGGCACGCGGGGCCCGTACGAACACGGAGACAAAGCCAGCCTCCTGTTGGCACACCAGCTGAGAAAGCAGGCAGCCAGCAGGGAAATTGCGCAAATCAGAGGTACCAAGGCACGTGGGAAACAGAACCAGAGAGGATTAACGAAACCTTCAAGGCCTTCTACCAAGAGCTATACACCTCGGAGCCCCCAACGGGAAGGCTGGGATGAACCGTTTCTTGATGGACTGGACATACCAGTCGTGGGAGAGGGCAGAAAACGGGATCTGGAAGCACCACTAGCACTGGGAGAGATCATGGAGAGCATTAGCTCCATGCAGACGGGGAAGGCCCGGGACCGGACGGATTCCCGGCGGACTTCTACAAAAAATTCGCGACAGCGCTGGCCCCGCACCTGCGGGAGATGTTCACAGACTCGCTAGCTAGGGGCACACTGCCACCCACGTTAGCACAGGCCTCAATCTCGCTGATACCTAAGAAAGACAAAGACCCAACGGAATGTGGGTCATACAGACCCATATCCCTGCTGAACGCAGACGCCAAAATACTGGCCAAAGTCCTAGCCGAAAGGCTAGAAGACTGTGTACCTGAGGTGGTCACAGAGGACCAGACGGGCTTCGTCAAAGGTAGACAGCTTACCGCGAACATCAGGCGCCTGCTGAACGTGATAATGACCCCCTCCGGGGAGAGAACACAAGAGGTGATCGTCTACCTGGACGCAGAAAAGGCCTTCGACAGAGTCGAATGGAAATACCTCATAGAGGTACTGGAGCGGTTCGGGCTTGGAACAGGGTTCACCGCTTGGGTAAAGCTCCTATACAACGCTCCCATGGCGAGTGAACGGTCCAACAATACCAACTCCCAATACTTCCAGCTGCACAGGGGCACCAGACAAGGATGCCCACTGTCCCCGCTGCTGTTCGCACTAGCAATCGAACCGCTAGCAATCGCGCTCAGGGCAGAAAAAGCTGGAGGGGGATCCGAAGGGGAGGCAGAGAGCACAGAGTCTCACTCTATGCGGATGACCTGCTCCTCTACATCTCGGACCCACAAAGCAGCATGGACGGAATCATCGCGCTCCAGAAAGAGTTTGGAGCCTTCTCGGGCTACAAACTCAACATGAGCAAAAGTGAGATCTTCCCAGTACACCCCGCAAGGGGGGGGGGGGGGGGGGGGGGGGGGGCAGCGCTAAAGGGCCTGCCGTTCAAAAGCCCGAAATAAATCCGCTACCTGGGGATCCAAATAGCCCATGACTGGAAAGGGGTCCCAAATGGAACCTCACCAGCCTGACAGAGGAAGTTAAAAAGGACCTGCAAAGATGGAAACACTCCCACTCTCCCTCGCGGGGAGTCCAGACGATCAAAATGAACGTACTGCCCAGGTTCCTTTTCCTGTTTAGATCCATTCCGATCTACATCCCCAAGGCCTTTTTCAAAGCGCTGGACAAACATATCATGGCGTTCGTATGGGGGGGTAAAAAATGCTAGGATCCCAAAGAAGGTCATACAAAAACAAAATCCAGGGGGGGGCTAGCCCTCCCGAATCTACAATTCTACCACTGGGCGGCAACAGCCGAGCGAGTAAGGGGATGGATCCAGGAGCCAGAAGCCGAGTGGGTGCGTGCGGAGGAGGCCTCCTGCATGGGAACCTCCCTCCGGGCCCTCGCCACGGCAGCACTCCCATCCCCACCCAAAAAACACTCCACCAGCCCAGTGGTGACAGCCACCCTCCAATCCTGGAACCAACTGCGGCAGCAATTTGGCCTGTACAAAATGTCGGACAAGGCTCCCATCTGCAACAACCATAGGTTCAAACCAGCACTGACCGACGCCACCTTCAAAAGGTGGAGGCAGGACGGGGGGACACTGACAGTCAGGGACCTATACACGGACGACAGGATCGCAACACTGGACGAACTGACAGAGAAATTTCAGCTAGCTGGGGGAAACTACGGTACCAGCTCAAAAACTTCCTACGAAAGGAGACAAGGACGTACCCACAACCGCCACAGACACACTATTGGAAGACCTACTGGACGCAAGTATCCTAGAGAAAGGGAACTGTAGTGACATGTATGACCGACTGGTAGATAGGGACGACACCGTACTGGACGCAACAAGAAGGAAATGGGAGGACGACCTGGGGATGGAGATAGGGTGGGGACTCTGGAGCGAAGCACTGCATAGGGTCAACTCCACCTCCACGTGCGCAAGGCTCAGCCTGACGCAACTAAAAGTGGTACATAGAGCCCACTTAACAAGAAACTGTATGAGTAGGTTCTTCCCGGAGGTGGAGGACAAATGTGAGCGGTGCCAGAGAGGCCCGGCCAACCACGCCCACTGTTCTGGTCTTGCCCCAGACTTGTGGAGTACTGGACAGCCTTCTTCGAGGCTATGTCCAAAGTGGTGGGGGTGAGGGTGGAGCCATGCCCGATAGTGGCGGTCTTCGGGGTTTCAGACCAGCCAGATCTATTCCTGGGGAGGAGGGCGGACGCCCTTGCCTTTGCCCCCTGATTGCCCGCCGTAGAATCCTGTTTGGCTGGCGGTCAGCAGCACCACCCAGAGCTGCAGACTGGCTGTCCGACCTCTCGGAATCTCTCCAAATGGAGAAAATCAAATTCGCCATCCGAGGGTCGGACGACGGCTTCCACAGAACGTGGGAGCCATTCATGCAACTGTTCCGGGACCTGTTGTGGCCAACGTACATGAGGAAGAATAGTCGGGTGGCCAAGAACCAGGGGAAAATGGGCGGGAATCGGGGAAGGTAGCCGGGGGAGGGGGGGGTGGGCTACGGGCTCGGTATGGGGGTTTGATGGCTAGCTAAGGCCCAAAACCAAACTATAAATAAATGCCTATAAACATGTGCCTCGGCCATATTGGGGAATGTAAATATGTATGCTGGCTAAAGGGGGCGGCCACAATTATTGTTATGAAGATGCTTACCTGTAAATATCATGTAAAAAATTTTGTGTTTCCTTTTTTTTCTCTCTCTCTCTAATAACTTGTAATTTGTCAATATAAAATTGAAAACTCAATAAAAACATTTATAAAAAAAAAGAATGGAGAGAATTGGAGGAATGGGAGAAAGAGAGCCGAGGCAGGAGATCTACCAGAACAGAACATAGTGAGAGCCCAAGAACTTCTCACGAGGAGATGAGGGAGAATCCATCTCCCTCCACCGAGCCTGGATCTGAACAGAGTGGGATAGGGGTCTGGTGATGTTTAGGACCCATATTGCAGGTCACAGTAACTTCATTTGAAGCCTACTTGTGATAATAAGCGATTTTCATTTCATTTCACTGTTGTGATGCTTGCTCAGTTGGGGAATGCTAGTATGCAGTGACAGATTTAGTAACCAATTATGTAGGGGGTTCATTCAGCCTTGGGGTAACAATGCTGGTGAATGGAGATAGGGTGTTGAGCACTGGGATGTGGGACGGGCAAGTTGGGAGATTCACATAGACACAAGTTATGTTCCCACTGGTCATCGGAGGGACGGAGAAACTTAGATCAAATTAATCAGTGGGAGGAGGGGCTGTGGCAGGCAGGATGTCTTTCTGGAAGTTCTTTGTGTTGTTCCTCTAAAAACTAACACACTTTGGCATGCAGAGTTCTAATCACTTTGTTCTGAAGGATCACAGCCAGAAGATGTTAATTTGTCCAGCCTCTGTCATTTTTAGTGCTCAATAAGGGATACTGTCATTACCAGTGTTGAACATTTCCATTTTCAGCCATTTGTCCTTGGTTACAGGAAGGAAGATGTTGAGCTGCAAACGGCAGGATAACAAAGCATATAGGGATACAAAGGAAACATGCAAACAATTCCAGAGTATAACGCACAAATTGGAGATTCCTCAATTCCACATTGCTAAACATCCCAGTTGAATATGTTGCTTGTGGTCTGGGGGGATGTCAATGGCAGTGAATCTAGTGACGGCATTAGTCGTGATGGAGCACAAAGACCCACGTGAACGCTGTCATCTTCCCGTCTATCATTCTGATAAGATCCATGTACAATATTTATTATTTAGCACAGAAATGACAAACCTACTTGTATCTGGAAGCGTCAATGCATTCATTTACAAATTATTTTTTAAAATCTGAGTTAAGATGCTGTGCCGATACTTCCAGATACATAAGGCATCAGAGGCACCTGCCTCATTTGGCAATATAAGTTGCAATTACCGTCAACAAGTTGCCTCATTGCTGAAAGTTGTAACTATCTATCCAAACGTCCAATGGCAATAAATTATCAATGGTGAATTATCGTTGCTTTGGGCTTCCTAAATTGAGGCCATTTAGCAAGAGAAACCATGAATATTTGACCGTACTGGCCATTTATTAATATTCATTTTCACAGATGAATGAATAAACAATTTGAAAATGCTTTGGAATTGAATCTCAGTTAAAATGTCACCTTTCAATTATGATCGCTGAAGCAGAGACTCAATGAATGAATCCCAATTAGAAGTTGAAATTAATATTGCTGTAAAAAGACATCTTGTGGAAGATCTTGGACTCATCAGGAAAATTGCAGAATACCATTGTCAGGGAAACAGCAACTTTATACTGTATGAGAATGGGTACTAATTGGTCGGCAAGCAGACTCAGATTGGTACAGGTGTTGCCATGGAGAACACACCAGTTTGTGGTGACTGATAGTTAACTGCCAAGCATTGTTTGTAATTTAAACCAGGCAACTTTACTCTGATTGGTCAAGGAAAAACCACCCTATGGAATAAACCTGCAAATGGCTATCAGTTTTATTTTGTTTAGCTGAAACAGACGTAATGTGTGCGCATGTTCTTTCTGTCTGCAAAATCAAGGCCCTGTGTATTAATACATATAACTTCCAGTATACGTAAGTGAGCCGCACTGCAAGCCCGTCAGCGACATTTTTAGCACACAAATTATTGGTATTTGCTGGTTCAATCCACAGGGAAATACCTTGACCAATCAGAGTCAAGCTTCCTAGTTTAAATTTCAAACAATGCTTGGCAGTTAACTGTTAGTCACCGTGAACTGCTGCATTCTCTGTGGCAACACTTCAACCAATCAGAGTCCACTTGCCAGCCAATCAGCACTCTCTTCTCATTGTTATTTCCCCTGACATTTGTTTTCTTGTAATTGTCCTGATGGGTGCAAGATGAAAAGCTTTGACAAAATGTTTCTTCCAGTGATATTCAAGTTACATACTATCAAACAACTATTTAAAATTAATAATAAGTAAGACTTTGCATCTCTCACTTGGATTCCAACAGTGCTATTTCTCTACCAATCAAAGGATTAGCTTTCCCATATTCAACAGAACAGCCATCCAGTTTGTGAGCAGGTATTGTGGACTCCAGAGTGAAAATTGGATGATCTAATAATTGAAGCTCAGTGTGTCAATTTCTTAGCCTCTGAAGACGGATAACATTTAAGTCTCAGCTTTGCATGTTGCTCGGAATGATTTTCTTTCATACTGTGAGTCATTTTGGTTCTTGGCGAGGTATGGTTGCCGGCAGAGGCAGACTGATCATCTTGCAAGGAGAGGAAGTGGGGAGAAAAAAAACCAGTCATGGGTCTGCTTCTAACAGCTGACTACAGAGTCTAATTGACAGCCGCAAAGGAGAATTGTATAGTTGAAGCAGCTACGCGTCTCCAGGTGGGACAGTACATTTGGTGGTGAGTGAAAAGAAATGGGGAAAAATGCAAACTGGGCAGCCTTAGCAATGAGAAGCATTCAGTATCAAACTCAGTCGAACAAAAGTCTTGAAGTCGAAGAATCACATTCAATTATGTTAACAAAGCGAGGTGGAGCTGTGCAAAGGCTCCTGCAGCCAAAACTTGGGACACCAAAGGTGAATGAAAAATATTATACCAGCAATCAATTCTCAATATGAGGCCAATTTGAGGATTAGGTACAGTGATCATTGTTTATTTTTTTTACAGCTCATTTACCTTTGAGACATATGGAAAGCTTTTATGATGTGAATGTCTTTCCGGGTCCCCCTATTTGGCCATTGAGTTTGAGGAGCTGTACTGGTGTAGTTTCTCCTTGCACCCATAATTGGAGATAAAATTGATCAACTCCTTCCCTGAGGCCTTTGCAAAATACGAGGAGCCTGTTTCAGGTGGGAGCCTCATTTGGATTTTGGCCCTATGGCACCCAAGTGGCGTTTCAATGGACTACTGAGTACTCTAATCCAGTAACATAACCTAGCAAGGAAGAACCAGAGGCCTAGAAAGGTAAGTTTTAAGTTCAATCATGTAGGCATCCAAGGGAAGACCGGGCCTCTGCTGCCAAGGCTTCTTTGGAATTCCCTACTTGGAGGGCGGTAGATAATCAGTTACACAGTACCGGCTGAGGTTATTCATGAAGGCCCCACCTTCTCAACCTTGCCCCTCGCCTGAGGTGTGGTGATCCTCAGGTTAAATCACCACCAGTCAGCTCACCCCCTCAAAGGGAAAAGCAGCCTATGGTCATCTGGGACTCTGGCGACTTTACGTTACATTGAAGGCTTAGGTTGATTGATTTTTGGACTCCCACGGAATCAAGGAAATGTGGGGTCCAGGCAAAAAATTTGAGTTATGGTTGAAGAAAATGAACAGTGAAGCAGATTTAGGGGGAATTATTATTGTTTTCATGTTCCTGTGAGAACCTGCAGAAGCAATCAGCCATGACTGAACAGGCGCCTGGTTTTTTGCTAGCTGGACAGTATGCCAGCTACGTCTTCACACTTTCGCAAGCTGTCAGCTGACTGACAGGTTGCAACAAAAACCTGGCATGTTCTATTGGCCGAGTCTTCCATGGATCCACCAGTATTGACTCCCGCATGTTCTCCTGGCTTCTGCCTGGAGTTAAATTTCCTCTGACTGTGTTCAGGGTTTGGATGTGGGTATCACCTGTTGGGTGTCCAAGTTGAACAGACTCAGAAAGTGGAGAATCTCGCAGTCTGATATTTCGAACGAGAATCTGAGAAGTTTTCCATTTTCCCAGATGGTTTTCCCATCCCACATTGCAATGTGGGGGAAAGGCGGGTAGAAATATAATAAAATGTTAGCGACCAATTTACAAAGATGGCTCGCTAAGTACTTAAAATCAGGAAAATTATGCAAGGTCGGTCCAATTTGTTCTCAAACACTTTACATTGTTTGGCCACTTCTGCATTTCTGATTTCCATTACTCCCCACATCAGATGTGCTTTCGCTGCCTTGAGCTATAAGCCTTGGAATTCCCTCCCTAAACCTCTCCACCTCTCTACTTCTCTCTCATTTTACTTCCTTTTAAAACCTCCCACTTTGGCCATCTGTCCTAGCATCTCTTGACGTGACTCAATGTCTAACTTTATATGGTCCCAACTCTGTGAAACACCTTGGGGTATTTTTACTATGTTAAAGGCACAATATAAGTGCATACTTGTGTTGATGTTATATAAAAGGCAGCACGGTAGCTTGTGGATAGCATAATTGCTTCATATCTCCAGGGTCCCAGGTTCGATTCGGCTTGGGTCACTGTCTGTGTGGGGTCTGCACCTCCTCCCCTGTGTGGCGTGGGTTTCCTCCGGGTGCTCCGGTTTCCTCCCACAGTCCAAAGATGTGCAGATTAGGTGGATTGGCCATGATAAATGGCCCTTAGTGTCCAAAATTGCCCTTGTGTTGGGTGGGGTTACTGGTTATGGGGATAGGTGGAGATGCTTGACCTAGGGTAGGGTGCTCTTTCCAAGAGCAGTGCAGACTCGATGGTCCGATCGCCTCCTTCTGCAACTGTAAATTCTATGAAATTCTATGAAACAGAGAGGACAAAAAAGTTAAAATTTGTGATTTAACAGGTTTGCACTCGTCTTTATTTTATTGGCGCTGGAAATATACTTTACATGTATGTACAGAATATACATATGTAATGATAAGTCCCTTCTGGAAAAGGTCGAGAAAACTGGATACCTTAGTTTTTGTTAGTCTAGAAGCCACATTTAAACTGTAATAACAGTTGGAGGAGAGGCAGCTGTTAACCTGAACCTTGTTGTGGGGGAGTGCAGAGTGGGAAATAGGCAACGAGTCTAGTAATTGTGGTGCCAACGTTTAACTAAATACATCAGAGGCTGGGTTAACTTGTTTGGGACATAAGCATTGAAATCTGTCAGCAGCAGAAATTAGGCCCGATGTGAAAAGCTGATACATTTTCTTTGGATGTGGTACTGTGGTGAATGTATAGTACTTGTAATTCACCAGTGTATTAGTATGTTCTGCCATTGCGTTACAGCTCATGGTGTGTTGGTGGACCTATGGGCCATTGGTGGCTTCACCCACAGGGGGATATGTTGGCGCATGCACGGGCTCCGCACATGGCTGCTCCCCTTGAAAGGAAGTATAAAGAGCAGTTGACCTGTAGGCGGTCCACAGTATTGTACTAGTCGCAGGCAGGCTCTGTTCTAAGCTGATTTAAAACCTCGGTTTGCTTCTACTCGTGTCTTTGAGTGAATTGAGGTCGCATCAGGTACAATGTACATGAATTGCACATTCAACAAGAGAAAGCTCTGGTCAAGTGAATAAGACAGGTCATGGTATTGTACTGCCGAATGCCGATAACAGGTATTGTCCAGCCCTTAGGCCTTTTAGAACCCTACACTGTGTTCAGATGCATAAAAAACCCTTTACTATTACAGCTCTGATCATGGACTAGCCCAACTTCATGTGCAGTGTTTGCTGTCATCACTCAGCAAGTGAAACAAAGGCTTCCCTTTGTTTGCTATCGATGAGGTGTGAATGTTACACTGGTAGTTGAAGGCAGCTTCAGTGTGAAATGTATATACAAGTTATTGCACTTTATTACATGGAAGTTACAGCTTAGAAATGACCCATTCAACCAAACTGTCCCTGTGCTGGTTACACACCCCAAAGGATACATCTCCCACACTAACCCGAACAGCATAACCTTCTATCGGCGGCATGTTAGCACAGTGGTTAGCTTCACAGCGCCAGGGTCCCAGGTTCAATTACCGGCTGGGTCACTGTCTGTGCAGAGTCTACACATTCTCCCCGTATCTGCGTGGGTTTCCTCTGGGTGCTTCGGTTTCCTCCCACAGGTCCTGAAAGACGTGCTGTCAGGTGAATTGGACATTCTGAATTCTCCCTCAGTGTACCCGAACAGGCGCCGGAGTGTGGCGACTAGGGGCTTTTCACAGTAACTTCATTGCAGTGTCAATGTGAGCCTACTTGTGACAATAAAGATTATTATTTAAATTATTTAATTTCTCCATCATGCACTCAACAAGCTTCCCCTCAAGTGTGGTGTTTCAACCTGCCTCAACTACTCCATGTGGCAATGAGCTCCATATTTAAACCACTTACTGGATAACAAAGCTCTTTTCTGAATTCCATATTGGAGTTATAAGTAACTATCTTGTAGTTTCTGACTCTCCAAAAGAGGAAATATGTTCTCTACGTCTTCCCTATCAAATCTCTTTGTAACTTTTAAAAAGATCTATTAGATCACCCCTCAACCTTCTCCTGAAAAGCAATAAAGTTCAGGCCTGATTTAGGACAGCTGAAAAGCAGAATTGGCACTTATGTAGAGAGACATTATCATAACAACCTTATCAAAAGGTTATCTTTTCTGGAAATATGTATCTGCAGCCTGATGCGACCATCAATTCACTCGAGACAAGAGTAGAAGTAAACCGTGGCTTTAATTAACTTAGAACAGTGCCTGCCTGTGACTGAACTAATACAGAGAACCGCCTACAGATCGACTGCTCTTTATACGTCCCTTCAAGGGGAGGAGCCATGGGCGGAGCCCATACATGCCCCAACATGTTCCCCTATGGATAATGCCATACAATGGCCCATAGGATAAGCCCACAAGGGCAACAGCGTAGCACAGATACAAATACAAGGGCAACAGCACAGATACAAATACACTGGTGGATTATTGGCATAATACATTCACCACACAGTCCACAATTAAAGTGGGCCTGAAAATGTAGAGTAAAGACTTAACTCTAATAATAGCTACTGAGCATGTACGTAAGGAGCTGGGTAATAGTGATGTCACTCACGGAGAGATGATGAGTGAAAAGCCCCTTAAAGAGTGGCTATAGCTACGTGTAATGTAAATAAAGGCATTTTGAACAAAAGGCCATTGCCTCCAGCAGGATCTCTCCTGGAGAAAGAAATAAAGGGATCCTAAAACAAATCCACAATAACAGATGGCGGCAGCCATGATTGCACCCACAGAGAATCAGTAGAAAAAAACGGGAGAAGCCTTTGATTCATACTTCAGTCTCCATAGAATCATTGTGATGGAAAGGACAAAATTTAGTCAATGTTGTCAAATATGGGCAGCACAGTAGCACAGTGATTAGCACGGTTGCTTCATAGCACCAGGGACCCGGGTTCGATTCACTGCCTGTGCGGAGTCTGCATGTTCTCGCTGTGTCTGTGTGGGTTTTCTCCGGGCGCTCCGGTTTCCTCCCACAAGTCCCGAAAGACGTGTTTATTAGGTGAATTGGACATTCTGAATTTTCCCTCAGTGTACCCGAACAGGCGCCATAGTGTTAATGTAAGCCTACTTGTGACATCAATAAAGATAATTAATAAAGATTATTAAGATAGAAATTGACTCATTCATCGTTGAATCGTACCATCTAGATCTAGCTGACAAATGTGAGCATGGAAATAAAAATACGACCTAATCAAAAATCAAATAGTCGTAGGTGTTTTAGATGAAAACCTCACTGACCTTTTAACCTTCTCTGGAAGATTTAACTCAAGTGAGGCTGTACAATGGGCCAACAGGCTGAAGAGCAGAGGCAGATAAAAGTCTTGATATAGGGTGAGAGAGAAATCCCACAGAAACAGCCCGATGGACGACTTCCGGTTGCGACCATGGAGTGAGTTGTCACATACAGCTGTTCCTGCTTAAAGTCACAGAAAAGGGCTCTTTTCACACAGATCCGGGTCGGATTTTGATGAAAAGGCATAGGTGAATGTTAGAGGCGTAGTTTACCCCTGGAATGGTATGTCTCCTGATCGCCAGATCCAGCAGAAAACAGTGAGAAATTTGGCTGGAAAGTTGAAACAGCCTTGTGTTGCAGCAACAGCCTCTTCCAGCATGCAGGCGGGGGAGGGGCAAGCTGGAAAGCCCCAGATACAGGAACTGATGACTTTTATCAAGGAGGAATTACATGAGGATAAAGCAAAGGCCATTGCAGAAGCCGTAGCACCCCTGAAGAGTATTTTGGAGCGGATGGAGAGGTGTTTGGAGATGCAGGGGTCACAGATTCGGGAGATTGAAGGAGTGATCTCGGACCACAACGATCGTGTGGTGTCTCTGGAGGTGGGGCTCCGAGGAGACCTCTGTAAGACGTTGAGGGCAAAGGTTGAGGAGCAGGAGAATACCTCAAGAAGGCAGAACCTGTGAATAGTGGGCCTGCCTGAAGGAGTGGAAGGTGTAAGTGCCACGACATACGTCTCAAGGATTCTGGTGGGGATGGTGGCAGAAGGGGTGCTAGATAAGGCACCTGAAGTGGACCGAGCGCAGACGTCTAGAGCTGGGGAGCCACCGCGGGCGGTGATCGTGAGGCTCCATAAATTTATAGAGAAAGAGAAAATTCTACGGTGGGCCAGGGAGAAGCGTAGCTGTGACCGGGAGGGAAATAACGTCCGGATTTACCAGGACATCGGAGCCGAGTTGGCAAAACAGCGGGCAGGTTTCAACAAGGCCAAGGCTGTGCTGTACCGGCAGCAGATCAGGTTTGGGGTGCTCTACCCAGCGAAATTATGGGTGACGTTCAGAGGCCGGGAGTATTATGTCGAGACCCCAGAAGCGGCCAAAGACTTCATTAAGGAGCATAAACTGGGGGAGAACTGAGTAGACAATGCTTGGGAACCGGGGTGCTGGCACTAGGTAATGGTCGGGAACATGTTTGAAGTGGGTGTAGGGATTGGGGGATTTTCGCCTTTTTTGTGGGGGTGGGGTTTCTGTTCAATGTTGAGATTGTAAGGAGTTGTAGGGGTGAAAAGTTTATGTGGGGATGGATGGGTAGGTTTTTCGCTCGGAGTTTAATTCGAAATCGAGGGGTGTGGCGATTCTAATGAGCATAAAAATGGGATTCGTGAGTGCGAAGGAGGTGAGGGATGCAGGTGGGAGATATGTGATTGTGAGTGGGGTATTGGAAGGGGCATTGGTAGTGTTGGTAAATGTGTATGCCCCAAATTGGGATGATGTGGGTTTTATGAGGGGATTGCTGGCAGCAATCCCGGATTTGGCCGCATACCACTTGATCATGGGAGGAGATTTTAACTGTGTCCTGGGGCCAAGGTTGGATAGATCGAGCCCCAGGTCGATGGGTAGAGTACGGATGGCAAGGGAGCTGGGGGGGTGTTTATGGAGAGGATGGGTATGGTGGATCCATGGCGCTTTCAGAACCCAGGGGGAAGGGAGTATTCCTTCTTTTCACACGTCTATAAGGTGTATTCGAGGATTGATTACTTTGTAGTGAGTCGGGAGATTTTGTTTGAGGTGGAGGGGGTAGAGTATGTGGGGATAGTTATCTCGGACCATGCACCCTACTGGCTTGATATTTGGTTCAGTACGGGACGAGAGCAGAGGCCGGGGTGGAGGTTTGACTCGGGGTTGTTGGCGGATGGAGGTTTTTGTGATAAGCTGCGGTTGGCGATTAGGGATTATGTGGAGTTTAATCAGAATGGGGAGGTGTCGGCGGGCATTTTTTGGGAAGCACTGAAGGCAGTGGTCCAGGGAGAAACTATCTCATTTATGGTTCATGCGAATAAGGAAAGGAGGGCGGAACATGACCGTCCAGTGAGTGAGATAGTGGAGGTGGACAGGGAATATTTGAGGGTGCCCACCGTGGAGGGATTGGCGAGGAGGAAAAAGTTGCAGGGGCAATTTCACAGGCTGACAACGGGGAGGGCGGTAGGGCAACTGCGTCGGGCAAGAGGGGTGCATACGAGTATGGGGAGAAGGTGAGCCGCATGTTGGCGCACCAGCTGCGGAGGCAGGCTGCATCCAGGCAAATATTGAAGATCCATACTGGGGCTAAGGATGTGTCAGAGCCAGGGAAGATAAATGAGGCATTTAGAGAGTATTACCAGGGGCTTTATGAGGCAGACCCAGGAGGAGAGGAGGAGGACATGGAGCGGTTTCTGGACGAGCTGGAATTTCCCCAGAAGCAAAGAGGCAGGCGTTGGAGGAGCCCCTGGGGCTGAAGGAGGTGCTGGATAGTATCAGGGGCATGAAGTCTGGGAAGGCCCCTGGGCCGGATGGGTATCCGGCAGAATTTTATAAGGAATTTGCAGCGGACCTGGCACCACATCTGTTGGGGGCATTTAATGAAGCACTGGAGAAGGGGGAGTTCCCGGAGACGATGAAGCAGGCAGTAATCACACTAATCCCAAAAAAAAGGAAAGGATCTGGTGGAATGTGGGTCGTATAGACCCATATCACTATTGAACACGGATGCGAAAGTATTGGCTAAGTTGTTGGCAGGGAGGATGGAGGATTGTGTCCCGGGGGTGGTTGCAGAAGATCAAACAGGCTTTGTGAAGGGCGGGCAGCTCACGAGTAATATAAGACGGCTGTTGAATGTGGTGATGAATCCGTCAAGAGCTCCGGTACCGGAGGTGGTGGTGTCCATGGATGCGGAGAAAGCATTTGATCGGGTGGAGTGGCGGTACTTGTTCGAAGTTTTGGGAAGATTTGGGTTTGGGCCGAGATTTGTGGCACGGGTGCGGTTGCTGGATGTGGTGCCAAGAGCGAGGGTGAGGACGAATGATATGAGCTCACGAAGCTTTGACTTACACAGGGATACGAGGCAGGGGTGCCCGCTGTTGCCGTTGCTGTTTGCACTGGCCACAGAGCTGTTGGCGATGGCTCTCAGGGGGTCGGCAGTGTGGCAGGGGATAATGAGGGAACAGAGGGAGCATCGGGTGTCACTCTATGCCGATGACCTCCTACTGTATGTTTCGGATCCGTTGGAGAGTATGGGCAGGATTATGGGCCTTTTGGAGAGGTTTGCAGGGTTCTCGGGGTACAAGCTGAATGTAGGGAAAAGCGAGCTATTCCTGGTGAATGATCAGGCACAGCGGGCTAATTTAGGGGGGGTGCCATTTACAGTAGCGAGGGATAGGTTTATGTACTTTGGGATTCAGGTAGCGAGGGAATGGGCGGGGCTCCATAAGTGGAACTTAACAAAGCTGGTGGAGGAGGCCAGGGAGGATGTTAAGAGGTGGGATACACTGCGCTTAATGTTGGCGGGAGGGTCCAAGTGGTGAAAATGAATATTCTGCCGAGAATCTTGTAAAGGGTCTAGTTTGAAGGCTATGGTGACGGAAGCATTGCCAATGGCTCTGAGTAGGTATTCAGGGAGCCCAGTGGTGCAGTCCACGGTGGAGATATGGAATCAGCTGAGGAGGCATTTTAGGTTGGAAGAGATGTCGGTGCTAACGCCGCTGTGCTAGAATCATGGGATAGTGTATACAGGAGGTGGAGGGAAGTGGGGCTGGTCAAGGTGAGGGATTTGTGTTTGAAGGAAGGGTTCGCCAGTCTGGAGGAGCTAAGGGAGAGGGTAGAGCTGCCGAGGGGTAGTGAGTTCAGGTATCTACAGGTTAGGGACTTTGCACGAAAGGTCTGGAAGGGGTTCCTAGATTGCCGGGATACACCCTGCTGGAGCAACTGCTGCTTCCGGATGCGGAAGGGGAGGGAAGAATTGGGGATATATATATAAGTGGCTGGGGGAGCAGGGAGGCGAGCGGGTGGTGAAGATCAAGGAGAAATGGGAAGCGGAGTTGGGAATGGAGATCAATTAAGGAGTATGGAGTGAGGCACTGCAAAGGGTAAACAGGACCTCCTCTTGTGCAAGGATGAGCCTGATACAGTTTAAGGTGGTGCACAGGGTGCATATGACCCGGGTGAGAATGAGTGGGTTCTTTCAGGGGGTAGCAGTGTGAGAGGTGTGGGCGGGGGCCAGCGAATCATGCGCACATATTTTGGGGTTGTGAAAAATTGGGAAGATTCTGGGTCGGAGTGTTCGCGGTCTTAGCCAGGATAGTGGAGGAGGGAGTGGACCCGGACCCTTTGGTGGAGATATTTGGTGTTTCAGAGAAGCCGGAGCTCATGGAGAGGAGGAAGGCCGATGTCATGGCCTTTGCCTCTCTGATTGCACGGCGACGAATTTTGCTGGAATGGCGGCCGGCATCGCTACCGGGGGTAGAGGCATGGTTGGGTGATCCATACGACTTCTTGCGGTCAGAGAAGATAAAATATGAGTTAAGGGGCTCAGCAGGGGAGTTCGAGAAAAGGTGGGGGATGTTTGTGACCGTTTTGAGGAACTGTTCGTCGCGGGGAGGGGGGAGGGGGGGTGATGGGGAGAGGGGGGTGAAAAAGGAGTAAAATCTGTACAAACTGTATAGTGATTGTTGGGAAGAATGTTTCCCGGGGTGTTTATTTGCTGTAACCTCCTTTGACACAAGTTTGTAATAAAACGCATTTAAAAAAAACCCCAGCCCGATGAAGTTGTTCAGTTGAGGGCTGTAAAACCAAAAGGTTTCAACTGGGGAAGTGACCTGAAAATGTGTGGGCTGCCATTTTCAATGACTCAGCTGTGGTGGGAAGAAGGTTCACAGGCAAGAAGATTGTGCAGCCCATATTGCGCAATACAATTGGCGTGGCAAGATAGGCCATTTTAAAACCTTCTGCTGAGCGAATTAGCGAAGGCGAAATCTGTTGAAGGGACCGCCGTTCAAGAAAGTCAAAACTATGGCAACCAGGAAATCACGTTCCTTGGAAAAAGAAAGGAAAGTAAAAGACAATATCGGAATGCTAACATTTCAGTCAATGGACACCCAATTAAATTCAAACTGGACACAAGAATTTGTATCTCAGTTTTATCTGACAGACATCCATGGCTGCAACCAACCTTCCTCTATTCAATCCCAAAGTCTAGGAGCGCTAAATATTAAAGAACAGCAGCGACAACACTATGGTACAAAGATTAGAAAACCTCTGAAACATTATAGGTCATTCAGAATCAGGATTGCTCTTTGTTGAGCAGAATAGTCTGATAACTTTGAATTTGATGCTGAAAGTCAGTGAAGTCAACAAAAATGAAGCAACTGAAGATGGTTGGACCTATCACACTACCCTGTACAACTCCTGCAGTGACGTCCTGGGATTGAGGTGATTAACTTTCGACAACCACGGTTACCTTTCTTTGTACGATAGATTACTCCAACCAGCAGATAGCTTTCTCCCTGATTTCCATTGACTCCGGTTTTGCTCGGGGTACTTGATGCTTCACTCGGTCAAATGTAGCTTGATGCCAAGGGCAGCCACTCTCATCTCAGCTCTGGAGTTCAGCTCTTTTGCCTATGCTTGAACCAAGGCTGTAGTGAGGTCAGGAGCTGAGTGGCCCTGGCAGAAACTAACTGAGTGTCAGTGAGCAGGTTATTGCTAAGCAAGTGCCGCTTGATAGCATTGTTGGTGACCTCTTCCATCACTAGTCTGATAGACTCAGTAGACGGATGGGGTGTTAATTGGCCAGGTTGGATGTATCCTGCTTTTTGTGTACAGGACATACATGGGCAACTTTCCACATTTCTAGATGGATGCCAAAGTTGTAGCTGTACTGGAACAACTTGGTTAGGGGTGTGACAAGTTTGGGGGCACAAGTCTTCAGTACCTTTACTGGAATATTGACAGGACCCAAGCCTTTGCAGCATCCAATGTCTTTTCTCGATATGACATGGAGTGAATCGAATTGACTGAAGACTAGCGTTTGTGATGCTGGGGACCTCTGGAGGAGGACAAGATGGATCATCCACCTTGGCTGAAGATTGCGGCAAATACCTTGAGTTGGATTCTCCGTTTCAGGGGCGATGTCGCCACGCCGTCGTGAAAACGGTGGTCTTTTACACCATAAAAACGGGTGTCAAAAGGCCACAGTTTCACAACCCTGCAAGGGGCTAGCAAGGACCTGTCGTGGAGCTTGCAGATGCAGCTGCCGATACGGGCCCCTGCACTTCCGGGTCAGAGGTCGTGCATACGCATGGCGGCGGCCTCCAGCGGCCAAGCCGCTTCATGGCGGACTCAGATGTCGGGCCTGGAGCGTGGAAATAGTGCCCCCTATTGGTCGCGGCCCGACCGGACCGCCTTCACAATTTAAGGCCCAGTCCCGTATGAGCCCCCCCTCCCGCCCTCCGATTGGCCCGCCCCTTACCATGGCGGCCGTGGACTGAGTCCACAACCATCCTGCGAGTTTCCCGAACGGCTGGGACCATATTATAAATATGCCGTCGGGACTTCGAACGGTCAGGGGCGGAGAATTGCGGGGCGGGGCGGGCCTCAAGCAATGGTGTTCGCCGGTTGATAATCGGCAGGGCGCACTCCATGAGTGCGCCACTTTCGGGGGGGGGGGGGGGGGGTGGAGGGGGAATTGCCGAACCCGCGCCCATCCCGATTCCATGCGGGAAACTGAATTCTTCGCCCTGGCACCGAACAAAATTTCTGCGTCAGGGTGCGGAGCATCTAACCCCTTATATTTTGCATTAATGTTCCGGGACCCCTCATCAATGAGGATGGGGCTACTTGTGGAGTCTCTTCTTACAGTGAGCTGTTTAACTGTTCACCACCATTCATGGCTGGATGTGGCAGAACTGTGTAGCTTAGATCTGATACGTTGGTTGTGGAATTTCCAAACCCCATCACTACCTCCTTGAAGAGGATGTTCTACCCACACGGCATTCTGAACATTGACATCTCTGATAACCACAAACGTATTAGCCATGATCTTATGAAATGGTGGCGCAGGCTCGAGGGGCCAAATGGCCGACTTCTTCTCCTATTTCACATATTCGAATGTAAAAGCAATGGGGATCCCTTGCACGATAATAATGACCGAGCAGAATTTTCCTCTTGTTGACTCCAACGGAGTGTCCGATAAATTAGAGTATCACAGCACTCATTCATTCATTCAAGTTCTGAGAGAATTTCCAGAATAAATGTTGACAAAGTGTTGGTGGCATCTTGACAGAGCATCCCAGAAAGTCTCCTGGTGTGCTTCAAAAGTCCTCTTCAAACCTCCAGCAGCAAGTGAACAACAAAAGGTAATGCTCCTTTTAAACGATAAATTTATCCCCAAATAGCAGGTTGTTGATACGAAATGGTTTGTGGTTCAAGTTCTACATTGCTGTATACTCCTGATAACCTTTGATTCCTTTGCCTCACAAGAACCTATCTACCTCTGCCTTTAAATTATTTACTGACCTCCATCTTCTGAGGCAAAAAGCTCCAAAGTCGCAAAACCCTTTAAGAGAAAATGATTTTCCTCATCTCTGTCCTAAAAGGCTGACCCCTAATTAGGTCAAGATTTTGCCACCAGAATAGTAAGCAGCATCATTAGCAAGTGCTAGTGGGCGAGTTAAGTGGAAATGAATTGCTTGATGATGCCGTGGGAGGCCGCTCCTAACACAAGTCTAAACTCCTCAACTAAAGTGAAGTCTTATGCGAAACGTGGGCTAATCTGGCATTTCAGATGCCTCTTCGGTTCTCGAGTGCCTAAAGTATGTGGGGAAAGTGTGCCTCCGCTCCCGGCTCTGTCCCTTATTCAGAGAGGAGAACAATGTAGTTTAAAATGTTGGGAGCTTATTAACAAGACAGCACTGGGTGGTGATGCACCTAGTTTAGGTCTGTAACTGATGTTCACACATTTGGATTTTGATTTTTGTTTATTGTCACGTGTACCGAGGTACAGTGAAAAGTATTTTTCTGCGAACAGCGCAACAGATCATTCAGTACATGAAAAGAAAAGGAAATAAAAGAAAATACATAATAGGGCAACACAAGGTACAAAATGTAACTGCATAACACCAGCATCGGGTGATGCATACAGGGGTGCAGTGTTAATGAGGTCAGTCCATAGGAGGGTCGTATAGGAGTCTGGTAACAGCGGGGAAGAAGCGTGTTCTCAGAATTTTGTATCTCCTGCCCAATGGAAGAAGTTGGAAGAATGAGTAAGCCAGGTGGGAGGGGTCTTTGGTTATGCTGCCCGCTTTCCCCAGGCAGCGGGAGGTGTAGATGGAGTCAGTGGATGGGAGGCAGGTTCGTGTGATGGACTGGGCGGTGTTCACGACTCTCTGAAGTATCTTGCGATCAGAGCCGAGCAGTTGCCATACCAGGCTGTGATGAAGCCAAATAGGATGCTTTCCATGGTGCATCTGTAAAAGTTGGTAAGAGTTCATATGGACATGCCGAATTTCCTTAGTTTATTGAGGAAGTATAGGCTAGAAACACATAACTAGAAACAAATAGGGAACATATAACAACCGGATCAGTACAATTATGGCCTGCATGTTCTCTTCCAAATAATGATTTATTTGTTCGACGTTTTATTTTTCAGATTAACGCACTGACTGATTTCATCTCATCAGCATGAAATCAGACACTGGATCCCAAGAAACATTGTCTTGTAATTCTCAAAGAAAAAAAAACACATTCCTTTCTCGCTCCGACGTTTCCATAGAGATGTACATACAAGCAGGCACATGTTTAATGAATCCATTTCTCATTTTTATTTGGAACGAGTACACATTTCAATGCTCATCACGAACAGACAGCAATGTGTTGAAACAGCCAGTCCTGACTAGCGACCTGAATCATTAACCATCTCCACTGCCTGACCTGTGGAGTTTTTCAAGCATTTTCTCTCTTTGTTTCAGGGTCCCAGCATCTGCAGCATTTTGCTTGTGTGTTACGATAGCGTGTCTGCTGCTACAGTATTTTGATTGTTAACCTTTGACTGTGTGTCAAACTTATGCTGAAATGGATGCTGATTACAGGGCTGAGATAGGATCAATGTTCACAGGTTCCTTGACGATTTAAGTGACAGTCAAATACTTTAAGGTTAAAGGCCTGAAACACGTGTCACAGCAAGTTATTCTAATCTTACAAATCTCATGAAATATCAGCCTCTAACTCTGCAGGTTCAGACTGCTGTCACATGGTTTTGGTGCAAATGCCTGAAGAGGGTTTCAGGGCCTCACAGTAATGAAACAAATTTGTGCTTCAACAGATTTTTAAACAAAAATTCATTGTACGCTATGTGGGTTTCGCTGGCTAGGTCATCATTGTTGCACATCCCGAATTGCCCTTGAGAAGGTAGGGGCGAGCTGCTTTCTTGAACCGCTGCAGTCCAGGTGGTGTAGGTACATCCACTGTGCTGTTAGGGAGGGAGGTCCAGGAATTTGACCCAGTCACAGCGAAGGAGCAGCGATATATTTCCAAGTCAGGATGGTGAGTGACTTGAAGGGGAACCTCCAGGAGGTGGTGTTCCCATGTGTCTGCTGCCTTTGTCTTTTATTGATGGTAGTGGTGTGGGTTTGGAAGGTGCTGCCATAGATCCTTGGTGAGTTCCTGTAGTGTATCTTGTGGATGGTACACACCGCTGTCACTGTGCACCGGTGGTGGAGGGAGTGAATGTTTGTGGAAGGGGCCCCAATCAAGCTGCTTTTTCCTGGATGGTGTTGATTACTCAGGCTGACGGGGTCTTATGGACAACCTATTTCAAAGGCTGGTTTTCTCCTCCCTTCTGCCTCCCATTCGTCCTCCTGTTCCACCTTCTGCTGCTGAGGTCCATGCTGAAACCCCAGTGGCAAGACCTGTGCACCCATGATGACTGGGCTGTGGTTGATGGCAACCTACCATGAATGAGAATAGCCACTCTGGTGAACACTCAAAGGTTCCCCCAGAGAGGTAGAGACAGCAAAACCATTGCTTCAGCTGCCAAATCCTTTGCTCCATGATGTTTCTGGTAGCAGCATGGCTGTATACCTGCTAATCATTTGAAGGTGGTTTGCAGACAGGATTCATGAGCCAGGGTTACAAGGATAAGCATCGTGATTTGATGTGGTAGCTGAATAATTGCAGGAGCAGCAAGCAGAAAGAATGCATCATTACTGCTGCCAGGAAAGGGGAAATTCACCAGCACAATGCTCACACATCAAGTGCGCATTTAGTGCGCAGTAACCTGGAAGATCAAGGAATCACAGAATGCTTAGAGTGCATAAGGAGGCCTTTTGGCCCATCAAGTCTGTGCTGGCACTCCAAACGAACATCATGGCTTAATGCCATTCCCCTGCCATTTCCCCTCACATTGTTTCTATTCAAATAATCAGCCAATGTCCTCTTGATTGACTCGGTTAAATCTGCCTCCAATGCACTTCCAGTGAAAAACCACTCATGTGAAAAAGATTTTTCTCCCATCCCATCACATTTGCTTCTTTTATAAATCACTTTAAATCTGTGACCTCTCATTCTTGATCCTTGTAGTGTGGGAACAGTTTCTCCCCATCTACACTGTCCAACCTCCTCCTGATTTTGAATATCTCTATCAAATCTCTTAGCCTTCTTATCAACAAAGAAGAATAGTCCCAACCTCTCCAATCTATCCTCATAACTTAAGTTTCTCATCCTTGGAACCATTCTTGTAAACCTCTTCTGCACTCTCTCCAACGCGTTCACATCCTTCCTATAGTGTGGCACGCAGAAATGTATACAATATTCCAGCTGAGGTCCAAATAGTCCCTTGTCTAAGTTCAGCACAACCGCCTTTCTGTTGTACTCCATGCCCATATTAATAATGCCAAGATACTATATGATCTATTGACTGCTCTCTCCACCTGTCTTGCCAACTTCAATGATCTATGCACATATAGTCCCAGGTCCCTCTGCTCCTGCACTCTTTTAAGAATTTAGCACCTTATTTTATATTATCTCTCCTTGTTTTTCCTACCAAAGTGCATCACCTCACACTTCTCCACATTGAACTTCAGCTTCCATTTATCTTCCCATTCCACCAACTTGTCCTTTTGAAGTTCTACATTGACCTCTTCACAGTTTATAGTACTTGCATGTCTTGTACCACTTGGAAACTTTGAAATGCTTGAAATGTTAATTATGTCACCTGTTGCAAGCCGGAAGGACCCTGGCATGAAGAAATTCATGGCTATGATCCCCTTCCCAGCCACTGGCAGCGCTGTCCCTACTCTGAAGCTGTGGGTCTGGCTCCAAGAGTTGGTTCTAGAGTTCAGTGTGGAGTTCCCTCGTGAATCGCTGATGAGCCACACACTGGCTTGGGCGGAGGTTAGAGAATTGCAACTCTCAGAAGATCCAATATGGCCTTCCTCTGAGAACTCTGATCCCTCTCCTCCTTCTCCTCTCTCTGCTTTCCCTTGCTGCCTCTCATGCTGCAGACCGAGGGGAAATGTAACTACAGAAACCATGACTGGAAGCAAGTGGTGTGAGCTCTTGCAGTTAACTAATACTTTCCCCCCATGTGCAGTGCCATTCCCTGGCATTCTTTTCTGAGTAGTCTGAAATATGTCCTTAAATATGAGTCCTGCGTCTCTGCTGACCTATACCTTAACCTTATTTCCCCAGCTCATTTTAACCAACTCAATCTTCATGCCATCATAATTGCCCTTACTTAAGTTTAAATCACCAATCTTAGACCCATGCTTCTCTCCCGCAAACTGAATGTGAAATTAAATCATATTATGATCACTGCTACCTGGAGGAACCTTCACTATGAGGTTATTGATCATCATTTCCCTTTTTGCAACATGCTCTCTTGCCTTCTCTTCTTTATTTAATTGTTTCCATCTTTTCGTACTTGATTCCTCACCCTCACTATTTAGCTTAAAGTTTTCTCTACTGCCTCAATTATAAGACTTGCCAGAACACTGCTCCCAGCACGGTTCAGGAGAAGACATATGAGGAATTTGCAAAGTAATAATTGCCCATCTGTGTATTTATGTGATTGGCCATTTTTACAGCCCCAGGTTAACAGTGGCTAAAATGAAATATATTAAAATGAGCAAACAGTTGGCAGCGACACATTGTGTTAAGAATCTCTTCAGGTGATGTGCCTGTAAATCTAGATCAATAAACAGAATTTCTCAGTTAGAACATTAAAAGCTAAACATTCTTTCAATCATATAAAGGTCTGTTCCAACTCATAAGGTGTACAAGTCTTCGCATGAATTTCTGGCATAGGTGAAATAAGGAAGCTGCATTTCTCTCTCTTGCAGAAATTGTGAGATGAATTTCAGGCAGAAGTAAGTTATGCCTAAATTCGGCCCCATTTGCTATGTTCAGGAGGGAACTGTTTTGTTTTGAAAATCGCTTATTGTCACGAGTAGGCTTCAAATGAAGTTACTGTGAAAAGCTCCTAGTCGCCACATTCCGCTGTCTGTTCGGGGAGGCTGGTGCGGGAATTGAACCGTGCTGCTGGCCTGCATTGGTCTGCTTTCAAAGCCAGCGAATCACACGTAACACGTGGGTTCGGTTATTAAGACGAGGCAAGTAAGAGCAGACAGATATGGACCGACAGCTTGAAGACATCATCAGCAGAGCTGTCTCTGCGCTCTGCTCTAAGCAAAAGTAAAAGTAAAACTGGACTTCACAACACACTTCCTTTTTAGTGATGGCACGTTCCCAATCCTTAAAAGCATATTAGAACAGGCATGACCATGAGCAGATTATCTGTGTGCCCTTGCCCGCTTTCTGCCACTCCCTTACAACATTCACATGAAGGGGTATTGAAGAGGTAATTCCTCGGCTCCCTTGAGAGTAGAACCAGTTACTGAAGACCTGAGCTCCAAATCTTTGCTCGGCAAAGGGAATCAATCATGGAGAGGATCTTTCCAATGACTGCTTTATTGTGCATAGCAAAAGTGAAGAGAGGGAATCTCCATTCAGCCTCAGAAGGCTACCTCTGTGCTAATGGAGCAGTGCAGCACTGCTCTTATATTCTGTGTGGAACTTTGGGGTGGATTCTGCTGATACATCCTTGCTGTCATGATGCACCGATCTTAACCATTTTGTTGAGGTTTGGGTTCGATTCTCTGAATTGAAGCTACTCTGTTGGGCCGACTCTTTCAACCTCGTACTGGTGTAATGAACACGTAAGAACTTCAGGACCATAAAATTTACTTTCTAAATGCTCAGGGATATGGGGCATGTGTCAGCTATTGTGTTGTGCCCAGTGCAGAGCCAAGCGCGACGGGTGAATTCCGGGAGTTCCCGAGTTGGGCATCGCCCTGGGCGCCAGACCAGTCGCCAGTCACCCTCGCTGGGCATGATCCAAATAATGCCATTAAAGGAGCCTGAGAGGCCTCAACTGGTTGCCGATTAAGACTGGTTTCCACAAGCGTTGACCAGGCATGATGGCACCGCAGTGGGGTTCAGAGGTCATTGGAGCCCACTGGGTAGTCAGGGTTAGGGCAGGGTAGCGTCCTGACAGTCTCCCTGGCACCCAGGCACCCTGGCAGTGCCAGCTCGGCACTTTCAGGGGCATTACCAGTCTGGCAGTGAAGTGCCCAGGTGCCAGATTGGCACTGCCAAGGGTCGGGGTCTGGGTGGCATGCCCATGAAAGTGGGGGATGGGGAGAATGAAGGGGTTGCAGAAATATAAGGGGGGTCAGGGGTTGTCCTGATAGGCGGGTCCTGACAGGGATGTACAGAGATCAGGACAGCCTTTCAAAATGGCGCCCCGATTTCTGAGGAGCCGGTCTTGCTGGCGAGTTCAGGTCCCCAGTGCCGGAAAAATTTCAAAGCGTGGCCTCGATGGGGAGAAACTCCCCATTGATTAACGGTCTCCATCTCGACACTGCAGCTGTTGTGACCCTGCCGAATGGGCCTGAGATCGCACTTTGAATTTTCTCTGTTGAATTGCGCCCATAATATCTATACAACCAGTAAACTAGCCTGAAAAGTAACAGGTGATAAAGTTGTGAGTGAGCTCTGATCAGCAATATGAATGGGTTCTAAGTTTTATTCTAAAGGTCTTAATAATGCATTCAGTTTAGAGATAATTAAAAAATATGAACCCTGAAATATTTCATTTGTCCTCTTACAATTGTAAGCAACTGTTTCAATTTTATTTATCCTTATTTCAAGGTCAAAGTATAACGAGACACCGCAAATTAAATGCAAGAATATCTTGGTGGAATGATGTTGAATATTGGAATATGATGTGCTCTGTAATCAAATGGTTATATTACTAAATGAAGTATCTACATGGGAGGATATTGCACCTTTGTCACAGATTTGGTTGGCTTTCATTATAGGGGTCTATTACATGTCCATATTGACGACCATACAAACATACAAATTAGGAGACCAAATTGGTCTTCGAGCCTGCTCCGCCATTCAATAAGATCAAGGCTGACATGTTAGTGTTGAGTTCCACATTTCCCATGTACCCCCGATGATCTTTGATTCTCTTGCATAACAAGAATCTACATACCTCTGTCTTAAAAATATTCAGTGACCCCGACCCCCTTTCCATCGCCTTCTGAAGCAGAGAGGTCCAAAGTCACGCAACCCTTTGAGAGAAAAAGATTCTCCTCATCTCTGCCCTCCAGGGGTGACTCCTAATTTTAAAACTGATGCCCCTAGTTTTGGACTCACCCAGAAGAGGAAACATCCTTTCATTGTTCACTTTGTCAACACCGTTCATGATCTTATCTACTTCAATCCAGTCACCCCTCATTCTCCTAAACTCCAGTGGAAACAAGCCCAGCCTTTCCAACCTATCCTAATAAGACAACCCGCTCATTCCAGGGGCGGAATTCTCCGACCCCCCGCAGGTCAGCATGACCCCCGCGGCGATTCTCCGGCCCGCGATGGGCCGAAGTCCCACCGCTGTCAGGTCTCTCCCGCCGACGTGGTTTAAACCACCTCTGGTGCCGGCGGGAGCAGGCGGCGCGAGCGGGCCCCGGGGTCCTGGGGGGGCGTGGGGCAATCTGAACCTGGGGGGTGGCCCCACGGTGGCCTGGCCCACGATTGGGGCCCACCGATCGGCGGGCGGGCCTGTGCCGTGGGGGCACTCTTTTTCTTCCGTCGCCGCCACGGCCTCCACCATGGCGGAGGCGGAAGAGATCCCCCCTTCCGCGCATGTGCCGGTGGTGACGTCAGCAGCCGCTGATGCTCCGGCGCATGTGCAGACTCACGCTGACCGGTGAAGGCCTTTCGGCCAGCCGTTCGCGCCGGCTGGCGGGACGCCAAAGGCCGTTCGCGTCGGTCGGTGGGGCGCCAACCACTCCGGCGCGGGCCTAGCCCCTAGACGCACCTTTGGGGAGGCCCAACGGCGGATTGGTTCTCGCCACTCCGGTACGCCGGGACCCCCCGCCCCGCCGGGTAGGAGAGAATACTGCCCCATGTGTCCATCTAGTAAATCTCCATTATTCTTTGTGCCTTTTGCATGATAACACTTCAATCCTTATGCGCCTCAACATCCTGCAGTCTTTCTCCATTTGAGCTCTAGTCTGTCTTTTTATTTTCCCTGTCAAGGTGAACGGATTTCTACATAATACTCCATCTGCTGAGGAACTCAGTCCAATTGGTTGGAGATGTGGGGTATATTGTAAAACACTGAAAGAAGTGCATTTGCACCAAATAATCTTCCATCGAAGAAAACCCCAAAATGAATCGCTCGTAATGAATAACTTTGAACGCATTGACTATTGTTACTTAGGAAAATGTAGCAGGCATTTTGTGTCCAGCAAATCCCGTCGGTATTATAAAGAAGACTTATAATCGTATTGATGGAGAGAGGTCTGTTGCTCTAGATGCTCAGGCAACTTTCCCTTGTTCTGCAATTTTTCTCATTTGAACTAGTCATCTGAAAGACAACATCACTGCCCTTGACTTGCGGTGAGTAGCTTTCATATTTCAGTTCTCAGCTTTGTGTGTAGGTTTTCTTTCGGATGCTGATTCATGCCAATTACTTCTTGCAATTTCAGGCATATTTTAAAGGTATTTATCATCTGCAAATTAATGTGTCAAGAAGTTAGATGATTTATGGAAAGGACAATATAAATAACCAGAACAAATAATCAGAACACAATTGCTAATATTGTACGAGACAAAACCTTTGCAATTCCTCCAGCAGGAACTGCTTGAGCACATAGGAACTGAAGATTTCTCGAACCGCGTGGAATTCAGGCGGAGGGATGTGGTGTCTGAAAGAGGAAGTGGTGTACATTTGCATTTCTGAGATGTCAATGGCAAAAATATTCAATCAGGCATCAAAGCACAGCTGAAAATTGTGATATATTCAAAGGCTAGGCCTGCAGACCATGAAGGTATGAACAAACAAGAGCTTTATTGGAAAGGTGTTTACACATCAGGCTGTTAGGATAGGCTGCCCATATGCCCGCGCAAAAGGCTGATGAGGGCAGCAGGGTAGCATGGTGGTTAGCATAAATGCTTCACAGCTCCAGGGTCCCAGGTTCGATTCCCGGCTGGGTCACTGTCTGTGTGGAGTCTGCACGTCCTCCCCCTGTGTGCGTGGGTTTCCTCCGGGTGCTCCGGTTTCCTCCCACAGTCCAAAGATGTGCGGGTTAGGTGGATTGGCCATGCTAAATTGCCCATAGTGTCCTAATAAAAGTAAGGTTAAGTGGGGGGGGGGGGGGGGGGGGGGTTACGGGTATAGGGTGGATATGTGGGTTGAGTAGGGTGATCATGGCTCGGCACAACATTGAGGGCCGAAGGGCCTGTTCTGTGCTGTACTGTTCTATGTTCTATGTCATCAATGTCATGTGATCGGACTCTCAAGTGACCTTGTTCCAACAAAGAACAAACAGGGATGCACAACACTTTCCTCCCACTTTGCATCAGACGTTCCTGCAAAGAAACACAATATAACGTTAACAATCCAAATTTACAATACGAAGAATTAATAAACACAACAGTCAGTAAGTTAGACATTTTGGAGGATGTTGATTACGATGCAGTTGTCAGTGAACCACAGGGGCTGGATTCTCCATTGACGGGATCCCCCATTTCGCCGGCAGCGCACTCAAGCCTGCGCATTTCCTGATTGTGTGGGGGTGCCCACAATGGGAAACCCATTAACCAGCTGTCGGGACGGAGGATTCCGATGTCGGTGGGGGCGTGCCGCACCATAAGACTATAGGACATAAGAGCAGAATTAGGCCACTCGGTCTGCTCCGCCATTCAAGCGCCATTCAATAAGGACGTTGTCCTTCGTTGACTCAATTGGAGTCAACGTAGTGTTCGGAGGTTGACTGAGTGTTGAAGTGTCCTCAACTGGGATACTGTCTTCCACAGTTGTTTCTGGTATTGTCAGGTTCTCAGGAATGTCTAGGTCTTCACGTGGCATAGTTTCTTGCAGGCTCTCGGTTAACTCTGTCTCTGACAAGCTAGACCTAGCTGCTAAAAGTTAATCAGTGAGTCTCCTCTACACTACATCATCCCGATTTTGAAGATCATAGGAGACCGGTCATGTCTGTGCTAAGATAATGGCAGGTATCCACTTCTCACTGTTGTAATAGTATTTTGACAAGACCTCCTGACCTTTCTGAAAAACGCTGCGTTTAGCCCTGATCTCACATTGCAAATCCTGACATTGCTGTTTCCTCTCAACAATTCCTCTCGTCTTAGGCAGCTTCAGCAAATCAAATGCTGTGCGTTTTACCATGAGTAATGTCAGAGAACTTTGGGTTGGCGAATGTGTTGTATTTCTGTATGTCAACAGGAATTGGCTTAGTTGTTCAGATAATGACCTCATTATGAATAACCTTTCATGAATATCTTTCCAGGAACTAAAATATCATCTAACTACCACTGGACTCCTTCTAATCTGCTTAGAATTTGATCCACGGCAGGTTGGACGGACGTGATGCCAAACGGGGATCTTTTACATCTGAGCAGCCTTTTGCTTTGTTGTTGTGAATCCAGATCACATTTATCTGCAGATAAGCTTGACGAAGGTCAACTTTTTAAAAATGCTGGCCTCCAGCCAACCCAGCAAATAATTAATCAATTAAAGGCAGAGGTACTACTCTGCACACAGTACCAGATTGATAGTGACTTTAAAATCGCCACATATGCGTACCGAACCATCTTTCTTCACCATGGGCACTATCGGCGTGGCCCAATCACTTACTTTAACTGGTTCGAGGAACTCCATCTTGACCATCCTCTGGAATTCTGTCTTGACCTTAGGCCTGATGGAATACAGCACTGACCTAGCTTTTAAGCCTCTTGATTGGCTTTCGTACTTAATTCTTAACTTGACTTGAGATCTCTTTTATGCTTCTCAGCTCTCCATTAAAGACAATGGCAAGTTTCTTTAAAATCTTTGATAGCCCTGCTTCAGACGCTGACATGAGATTCACCTTGGCCCACTTTAATTTGATTCTCTCCCCATTAAGTTTGGATGGTTACCTGTAACGACATGCAGGGACAAGTCTGTGGCCTATCCGTTTAACTGCACATTTTCATCTTTCTGGCCTCTCAACAGAAGCACTTCCCCAGTATAGGTTTTTAGTATTATCTTTGAGGGTTTTAAGGCGATATGTCGCAGTTTGTCTTAGTAAACAGTTTCTGGCACCAACAAAACTGCTGCTCCAGTGTCCACCTCCATTTTCACTGGCCGTCTGTCCAGTAAAGGAGTGACCCAGTAGCTATTTGTTGTGCCTGCAATGGCTAATACATTTGATGACCATTTTTCATCTGATTGTGACTTTGGTCCTTTTTTGCTTCCTTTTTGTATGATGTGGAGATGCCGGCGTCGGACTGGGGTGAGCACAGTAAGAAGTCTTGCAACAGCAGGTTAAAGTTCAACAGGTTTGTTTTGAATCACTAGCTTTGGGAACACAGCTCCTTCCTCAGGTGAATGAAGGGGTGGGTTCCAGAAACATATATATAGACAAAATCAAAGATGCAAGACGATACTTTGAATACGACTCTTTGCCGGTAATGTTATCATGATCATGAAGAAACCTGTTTGAAGGATCCGAACGCATGCGTCAGGGAAACAAGACTCGCATTCAAAGTATCGTCTTGCATCTTTGACTTTGTCCAAATATATGTTTCTGGAACCCACTATTCATTCACCTGAGGAAGGAGCAGTGCTCCAAAAGCTAGTAATTCGAAACAAACCTGTTGGACTTAACCTGGTGTTGTAAGACTTCTTACTGTCCTTTTTGTATCGCATGGATCCTTTCCCCTCTGTTTATTATTCCATTTTATACATTTGGTTCTTGTTTTTGATTGTTATTGTTTGGAACTTGCTGTTTCTTTCCCCAACACACTCATTTAGTGTGCCCCTTTTCACATATTTCTTGCATTTTGCACCTTTGCACCAACAGTCTACTGCAGCATTCCCAGTTTGTGGACATCGGTGGCAGTTTTGAACCTATGTCTGTGTTCGGGTCTCGGCCAACTCATTGTGGATTCTAGTGCTCAACGTCATAGTTAGGCTTCTTTAACTACTAATTCCATAAAACCTCCGTTAGGTTTAAGTTGCTTTCTGTTAATAGCCTTTTTTGGATAGCTTCGCTTCTTAACCCGCACACTAGTCTGCCTCTAACGGTGTCATTGAAGACATTTCCAAATCCACAATATTCAGGTAATTTCTTCAAAGTAGCTATGAACTGTGTGATTGATTCACCTTCTTGTTGGTTATGTTTATGAAACCTGAACCTCTTGGCGATGACCAAAGGTTTCAGTGAAAGCTGGCAATGCAGTATCTCCACAATCTCACCATAGGTTTTTGAGCCTGGTTTTGTATTCAGGAAAGTTGGGACTACAACATCTGCCACAATTTTATTCACTTGGACAATGTTATCGAATCTTTCAGTATGTGCGCTCCACCGTTCGGTGTTCCCATCACACGGTCCCACAGTGCCAGAAATTCCCACTAATTTTCACTAAGAAAGAGCTTGAGCTCGATTCAACCAAATAGGAACAAAGTCCCATAGTGAGCACGTTTAGCCGCGTGTTTTCCGGGGCTCACAGTGCCGCGAAACACATGGCTATACAACGTGACTCGCGTTGTATAAAGGACCTCAACGGGGGACTTCCAGTGGCAGTTATGCAGCAGTAAGACACACATGTGTGAGCTCCCGTTTTAAAGAGATTTTTCGGCTCTTTTGAGAGCCCAAAACGGAAATTTTTCGACGTCTCCCGGTGGGGGAAGGTGTGCTGAACGACTTCCCCTGCAGTCCATGACTCGAACTCGGAGTGGAAAGGTGGAAAAAACAGCAGCAGCTCCTCAGAAAAAACGGGGGAAGGGATCCAAGATGGCCACCGACAAAGCTCCAGAGGAGTGGAGACTCTGGGCCCAGAAACAACAAACTGATCTCCTGCGCTGCCTTAAAGAATTCAAGGATGAAGTACTGAGCTCTCTGCAGGAAACAAACAGAAGGCTGTCAGAGATTCAGTCCACCCAGGGTGCTGCCATCAAGAAGTTGCAGACGCAGGCCATTGAACGAGAGGAGGAGGCCGTGGTCCTCGTGAGTAAGGTGGAGGGGCACGATGCACTCCACAAGAAGTGGCAGGAACGCTTCGAGGAGCTGGATCACCGCATGAGGCGGAAAAACCTGCGGATCTTGGGCCTTGCGGAGGGGCTAGAGGGATCGGACCTGACAGCCTATGTAGCTGTAATGCTGAATTCGCTAGTGGGGGCCGGGTCTCTCCATCTGCCCCTGGAGCTGGAGGGAGCACACAGAGTACTGGCCAGGAGGCCTAAGGAGAATGAACCCCCGCGTGCGGTGCTGGTGAGGTTCCACCGGTTCAGTGATCGGGACTGCGTGCTGCGCTGGGCCAAGAAGGTGAAGAGCAGCAATTGGGAGAATGGGGTAGTACGGATCTACCAGGACTGGAGTGCGGAGGTGGCTAAGCGGCGGTCCGGATTTAATCGGACGAAAGAGGTGCTTTATAGAAAAAAGATAAAGTTCGGAATGTTGCAGCCCACGCGCCTGTGGGTAACTTATTCGGACCGGCACCATTATTTCGATTCCCCGGAGGAGGCGTGGGCCTTCGTGCGGACGGAGAAACTGGACTTGAACTAGGGGTTGGGGGTTGCGAGGTCGGCTGTAAGATATTAGTGCTGGATTCGGCTGTTGCTGTGTTCTCTTTTTCTTCGGTTTTTTTTGTCTTGTTTTAGTACTTTTGCAATTTTGATATGGTTATTTATGGAGGGGTTGTTCTGCTATGTTTTTGTTTTTGTGCTTGGGGCATTGTTTGGGCTGTGTATCTTGCGGGGAGGGTCGGGGGGGTATGTTGTATTCTATGTCGGAGTGGGGGTATGGAGGGGGGCTGATATTTGGGAGCTGCGTCAGAAGGGTGTGGTGGGGCAGTGCGAAAGCACGGGCTTTCCTCTGGTTTCCCGCACTGCGGGGCTGGGGGGCGGAGACGGTGACGGGGGAGGTGGGGCTTAACTGGTTCTTCCCCGCGCTGGAGCGGTGCCAGGAGGAGGGATAGGATGGGGGATGATCCCACTTCGGGAGGGGTCGGGCTATTGGCGGGAGTTTCCGGGGTCAGCAGAAGTTAGCTGACCCACGGAAGTACAATGGAGGACGGTTCGCGGCTGGGAGGGTTCCTAGCCTGGGGGGGAAGGGAGGGGGGAAAAGGGGAATACCGGGTTGCTGCTGGTAGGGGCAAGAAGGAGCTGGTGGGGGTTGGGGGGATAGAGGTGAGGGGTTGTCGCTATGGGGACGGGGTCGAGCAGGGGATGCTGGCCTGGGGCGGGCAGTCGACGGGCTATGGCTAGCCGACGGGGGAGGGGGGCGGGACGCCCTCTGATCCGGTTGGTCACCTGGAATGTGAGAGGGTTGAATGGGCCGGTGAAGCGGTCAAGGGTACTGGCTCACCTGAAGGGGCTAAAGGCGGATGTGGCAATGCTGCAGGAGACCCACCTGAGGGTGGCGGACCAGGTCCGCCTGAGGAAGGGATGGGTGGGGCAGGTTTTCCACTCGGGGTTGGATGTGAGGAACCGGGGAGTGGCGATTCTGGTGGGGAAAAATGTGTTGTTTGAGGCATCGGAGGTGGTGGCGGATAAGGGGGGTAGGTATGTGATGGTTAGGGGCAGGCTGCAAGGAGAGAAGGTGGTACTGGCTAGTGTGTATGCCCCAAATTGGGACGATGCGGGCTTTATGAGGCGTATGTTGGGACGGATCCCGGATCTGGAGGCGGGAGGTCTGATCATAGGGGGGGACTTTAATACGGTGTTGGATCCTTCACTGGATCGGTCCAGCTCTAGGACGGGTAGGAGGCCGGCGGCGGCCAAGGTACTGAGAGGGTTTATGGATCAGATGGGTGGAGTGGATCCATGGAGGTTTGTGAGGCCGAGGGCACGTGAGTACTCTTTCTTCTCCCACGTACATAGGGTCTACTCTCGGATAGATTTCTTCGTGGTGAGTAGGGGACTGATTCCGAGAGTGGAGGAGGCCGAGTATTCGGCCATTGCAATCTCTGACCACGCTCCGCATTGGATAGAGTTGGAGATGGGGGAGGTGCGAGACCAACGTCCATTGTGGCGGTTGGATGTGGGGTTGTTGGCGGAGGAGGAGGTGTGTAGGAGGGTCCGGGCAAGTATTGAGGGGTACCTTGAGGTGAATGATACGGGGGAGGTTCAGGTGGGGGTGGTCTGGGAAGCCCTGAAGGCAGTGATTCGTGGGGAGCTGATATCCATTCGGGCACACAGGGAGAGGAGCGAGAGGAGTGAGAGGGATAGACTGGTGGGAAAGATGCTGGAGGTGGACAGGAGGTATGCAGAGGCACCAGAGGAGGGACTGTTGGGGGAGAGGCGCAGCCTGCAGGCTAAATTTGATTTGCTGACCACTAGAAAGGCGGAGGCACAGTGGAGGAAGGCACAAGGGGCAGTGTACGAACATGGTGAAAAGGCGAGTAGGATGCTGGCTCATCAGCTCCGTAAGCGGGATGCGGCTAAGGAGATTGCTGGAGTGAGAGACAAGAGTGGGAATGTGGTGCGGAAGGGGGTAGAGGTGAATGAGGTCTTCAAGGACTTTTACGGGGAACTGTACCGGTCGGAGCCAACGGGGGAGAGGAGGGGAATGAAGAGGTTCCTCGACGGGCTTTCTTTCCCGAAGGTGCAGGAGGAGAAGGTGGAGGGGCTGGGTGCGCCGATTGAGCTGGAGGAGCTAGTTAAGGGGATCGGGCAGATGCAGTCAGGGAAGGCACCGGGGCCGGATGGGTTCCCGGTGGAATTTTATAAAAAGTTCGTGGACCTAGTGGGCCCCTTGCTGGTGCGGACACTCAACGAAGCGTGGGAAGGGGGGACTTTGCCCCCGACGATGTCACGGGCACTGATCTCGTTAATTTTAAAGAAGGACAAGGACCCCCCGCAGTGTGGTTCATACAGGCCCATATCTCTCCTCAACGTGGATGCTAAGGTGCTGGCAAAAATCCTGGCCACCAGGATAGAGGACTGTGTGCCAGGGGTTGTGCATGAGGACCAGACAGGTTTTGTGAAGGGAAGGCAGCTGAATAAAGGACCTCAACGGGGAACGCGCAGCCTCGGCTGCACATAGTCCCATTTTGTACACTGGGGAGCTCGCTCGCAGGAACTCCCAGTGTACTCCCCGAAGTGATCTCTGACTTGCCCCCCAGCCCAAAAGCACTATGGGAGGGTCACACCAGCCAACCAAACTTCCCAGACCTGGACAACCAAACAGATCAGTTCTGGATGGAACATTGGCAGGCAGATAAATTAAGCTATTAATCAGGCACTTGTCAATGGTCTTCTTCATGTTTAGATGACACAAGGGGACTCACATGATACTCAAAAGGATAGCACTTGTCTCTTCAAAGCAGGCGAGATCTCAGTGGCAGATGAAAGGAAGTAGCATCATTTTTGATAGTTGAATGCTGAAACAGACAGGCTGTTTGCAATGAAGCAAGGCCTGGCTGGCTTGGAGGTATTGCAGAGAGTCAGGCCAGAGTGAAGGGCTGCTCGTGGAAGAGTAACTCCGAGGGCTGCATCGCTTGGAGGCAGAAGGACATGCACAACACTCTCATCACCATGGAGGGTTCATTTGCCAAAGGGTTGTCTGCATTCAAAGCTTGAATCCTCTACTGAGGAGGAGAATGGCAGAGAGATGGAGGCACAGCTATACGGAGCAGAGGACAGGGAGCTTTAGGGGCTTAAGAAGAGCTGGAAAATGGCTGAGGAGGGTACATGGGGCAAAAGGGATGCTTCATAGTTACAGAAGGCACTGTACTCAGCTGTCATTAAGATGCCTGAGAATCAGTGTCTCGGTCGAGTGCATCTCCTCAGCTAGGTGGCAGAGGAGCTATGCCATACGCTGAAATTGAATTTGACGCCAAGTGGAAGATATGCAATGCCTGTTGAATTAAAGGTAATGTTGCTAGTAAACCTTTATGGCTGTGGTTTGTTCAGGAGTCACTTGGAGATCTATGTGGCATCACTCAGTCAGGGGTCCATCACCAGGAAAAGTTTGTGATGGATGATGTACCATTGGGCTGGCCAGTATATCAGGTATCAGCCTCCCCGGACAGGCGCCGGAATGTGGCGACTAGGGGCTTTTCACAGTAACTTCATTGAAGCCTACTCGTGACAATAAGCGATTTTCATTTTCATTTTTTCATTTTCAGGTTTACAACCAATCAGGTCAGTAAGGCTGAGGAAAATTGGCTTCGGGACGGTGGCTGGATTTCCCCAGATGGAGGAGATCATTGATGTACCCATGTGGCCATCAAGGCTCCCTTGGAGCAGCCTGGCACCTTCAGGAGTTTCACTTACTCAATACACAAGTCATCTACGGCCGCCATAAGCAGGCCATGCAAGTGCGTGAGGTTTCTGGGAAGGTGCCACAACTCATTTATTCCTTTACAGCCCCAATGCGTCAACTCTTCAGGTCATCTGGACGTCTTTGTGGCTGGATCGGGGGGACAAGGGGTATCTACTGAAGACATTATCGATGACACCTGCAAGCAACCCAAATGCAGAGGCAGAAGACACATACAAGTGCTGGCGTCTCACTACAAGGGCTACTATTGAACAGGCTTTTGGCCTTTTGTGAATGAGGTTTTGATCCCCCAGTAAAGGAATATCCTGTCTCATTGTTGTCTACTGCACCTTGGTGTAATTTTTTGATTGGGCTGATGTTGAATCTTGATATTATAGTGTGAACAAAGAACATTAGACTTTGTTTTATAAACAAAGTTATTTATTGCAACATGAACGAATTACTAAAATGTCTAAGATTAATACAGTTGGAAATAATGGTCTAACGCTAACTTACACTAAGATATTACAGAGCTACTCTAATAGCGACGGCTACAAACTCCTTACTAACACCTTCTCTTGGAACACACGGGGCTGGATTCTCTGGTCACAGTTGCCGAAATTGCGTTCACCGATCGGCCGGAGAATCAAAGTTCCCGACCACATCGGGCACGGCGCCGCTTTCGCGATTCTACTCCCCCTCCAAAGTGGTGTACCCAGAGAGTATGCCGCGCCAAGTATCAAGGGCTTCAGGACATTGCCTGAGGCCTCTCCCCAATGCTCCGCCCCCGACTGGCTGAGTTCCTGACGGCGTCGGTCGTGTGTGGCCACATCCGTCGGGAACTCGGCGTGTCAGCTGCGGACTCAGCCCAGTGCTGCCACAGTCTGCGGAGGGCCGATCTGCAGGACAGGGGGACTTTATCAGGGGCTGGGGACACTGTGTAGGGGTGGTCCGGGGCGTGCAAGCCGGCCAAAGGGGGGGCACTATTTTGTGGGCCGGGTCCACGAGCAGCTTCTGCCATGTAGCATGGTGTGACCGCTGTTGGCTACTGCCATGCCCATGCGCGGCCATGGACCCGGCAATTCTCCGGGCTGGATCAGCAGCTAAAGCCGGGTGCTCTATGCTGCCGGCATGCTAGCCAAACAGAGGATTGGTGGCCGGTTTATACCATTTCTTCTGGTGTAAATAGCTACCGATCCCACGCCGACATGGGGACATAGCCACAGAATCAGAGAATCTAGCCCATGGTATGTCCAGGTCCCATGTTTGCATACTCACACCACCTGGCGGTCGGATGCTGGAACTACAACAGTTATACATATATTATTATTTACATTCAGATGATAATACAGATGACAATCTACTTATCATCGCACTTGGTGTTCCAGAAGGGAATAGTGCAGGAACCGGAAGACCACACTGAGAGAGCGCCACATAGGAGGATGAGCGTGAAGAACCTCAACGACTGCCGACCAAAGAAGAGGGCACCATAAGGTCCAAGTCACTGGGCAGTGACATGTGTGCCAGAGAGATTTATAACTCTCTCGTCAGCACACGCCTCAATGAGTTCCAGTACCATTGACCACCTTTTGGCTGGTCACCATTTCTAATTGATTCAAAACCATTCTAACTCTGCGACTAACAGCCGATTCTAGGTTGCCCTATCCCCCGTTGTTGATCCATTTGCAACTTAAAGCTCACCAACACAACTTTCTTTGCTTGCAAGCAGAAATGTTTAATTAAGAGACTTGGCTCTCTGCCTCTATGCAGACTTCTGGTGATGGCCGAGGACCAAGTTCCAACTTTTTATGTTCAGCCAGCAAGCAGTTTGCTTAGTTTTCCGTGGAGCAAGAGAATCAATACCATAAATGCCCATCTATAGAACTGACAAGCATCGTGTGCAAAAATGTTCACCAGGGTGTGTTTACTCAATGAAAACAAAAACATTTAAAGCCTTTTTATGTGCCACATTTCATAAAAATGCCTGTTCAGCAAAATGTTTCATTGACTCAGCGTTACGTTTAATACTGTGAAAAGTACACCCAGTCCTGTGGTTATTCTTACATACCAGCATTAAGGCAACACTGTCACCTGGATGCAGACTTCTAGTAACAGCTAGCTGATAACGGGAAGAGATATGCTGTGCCGAGAGATTTTTCTTTAATTCTGTCACAGGGTGTGGGCGAGTGTGTCTCTGGCTGTGCCAGCTTTTATTGCCCATCCTAATTGCGCTTGAGAAAATGAAAGGGGAACATAAAATGGACTCATTGTTGGCCAGAATTTCAAATGCCAACATTTTCAATTTGAAGCAAATGTACAAAGATGAAACACTGAATCACGGCTATTTTCAGAACATTTAAAAGTGTTGCTAGCTGGAAGCATGAAGTATGTTTATCACCATGGAAACAATGAGATTCAATCCAATTGGTTAGCCCAGAAAAATAAATCTGCATTTGATGCTCCCACTCTCTGCCTGGGTTTCCTCTGGGTGCTCCGATTTCTTCCCACAGTCCAAAGTTGAGCAGGTCAGGTAGTTTGGCCGTGATAAAATTTGCTCTTTATTGTCCGAAGGTTAGGTGGGGGTTACAGGGTTAGGGGATTAACGTGGGGGAGCGGGCCTAGGTAGAGATCTCTTTCGGAGGGTCGGTGCATACTCAATGGGCCAAATGACCTCCTTCTGCACTGTTGTGATCCTATGTAGTGATTCCAACTGGAATATTCCGCTGGCAGCCAACCCCACTGTAAGGAGACTGGAAAATCCCGGCCTTTTTATACCACATTAAAAATTTAGTCTATTGAAAACATTTCATGCAAATGCTATACTTACATCCTGGATATTTTATCCATGTCAATAAGGCTCCTATTGCAACAACACAATGTATTCTCTGCCTCGTTCTAATAGCATAACAGGGAGGCTGTTAGCAATATAATGATACTGTGTCATATTAGTTTGTGATGCTAACATGATTGTTGATCACAACATGGAACTTTCTGCAGCTATTTAAGGGTGTGGAAATGCCCAGGAGGGGGGCTTTGAATCACCTGATGGATCTTGGGAAACCCCATGAGATGGTGCCAGAGGCAACAATGGCATCCAATCAGAGATCAGTGTAGCTACACTAACAAGCTGTTAATGAGGAGAGACAAACAAGGAAATCTTTGAAAGTTGTTATTCCAACCAGGAGACATACAAGGGCAGAGTCAGGAAACGAGAGTGGAAAGTATTATTTTTAACCTTACTATCAAATCAACAGATTCCCTCGCTGTCACAGCAAATCTTTAACAAGACACAGCAGGAATAGGGCCCTGTTCCTTTTCTGGCAGTCTCTCAGTAAACTTGAGAATTTAAACCTGTGAAAAATATCCCACGATTTTTCAATTTAATTTTTAAAAATCATCATTCTGTGCCTCTTGATATATACTTCATTACATCATGACAAACATACTGTTGACATGTCTGTTGACTTTCTGGGTATTCTTTTCACAGAATTAGTCATGAAAGGCCCAGAATGCGACATGGGTTACGTTGCTGACGAGATCAAGCCAGCAAACCGATAACTGATGTGCTAAAAATCAGTTTGCGGAGCTGGTCCGCAAGCTAAACTAGAAAACAATTTGGTGACATCTGCATTCAGGATCATGAAAGAAGTTGGGATCAGGAACGTGGTACTCCAATTTGGCACAGGTACTGCTCTGAGTCTGGGTTAATCTGCTGTGTTGTGGGACTGATCACAGGAAGGTTTATCCCGCACACTTCCTTCTTATACCTAGGTCAGGTCGTGACAATGTGTGCCGAAAATAGAAAAAACTTCCATTGCACAGCTCGAATTATACTGCTGGTCTCAGTGGGCACAAGAAAATCAGGTAACTGGTTGCCTGTTTTTAATTGGCATTGGCAGATTGCGGAAAGCTAAACAAGAGATCACGTTTTGTTCATGAAAGATATGTGTTTGCTGCCTATTATTGGTTCATGACCGCTCAAGGTATTCCGCACTTGGAGTCAATATCTTCCTCTGTGTTGAAGAGGATGGGATAGCTCTGCTTCGTTTGGTGTTCATCCTGCTCCTTCTGAATTGGGAGAACCAGCAGTATTGCTCAGAGTATGAAATGTTGTGTACAAAGATGAGATGGTATGTAGCAGAGGAAGGAGATCAAAGGTAGAGGTGACACAGGTAGGAAGTAACACTGGGGGGGACAGAGGTGAAGGGCAGCATTTGTAGGCCTGATGGTCTTGAGCAGAGAGATGGGCCGATGTAAAAAATCGGTGCCCCCAGCTGGCATGGCGGCTTCTTGGCATCATCCTACCCACCCCCCCCAAGGCCATTTACCCAGAGGCGACAGACTAGGGGACCTGTGCTCCAGCCAGGTTTTGAGGCCCTCCCCACTCGTCTGGCATCAGCTGCAATCACAGGCCACCCTGTGGAGAGGATCCTCTTCCCCAATGCTGCCTTGGCTGCTGATTTTATATTTTATTGCCAAGTTAAGAAAGTCAGAGAGAGGCTGCCTCCATTTTGAGGTGAACTTCCTCTTTTTCTCTTCTTGTCAGTGCTGGAGGGCCTCTTATTAGCCCTTCAGTTTCCAAATCCCACCCGCTCTCCTCAATTGAATGTTGAGCCCGTCCTCTGGCCACTAATTGGCCAACATGAGGACTATCATAGCCTGGTTACTGTTTCCGATACAGGGCGGAATCACGACCCTCCCTTGAGACGGGTTTGGAGACATGGGAGCATTTAATTGGGCTCGAGGGCGTGAGGTGGGGATCCTAATCTTTTTTTAAAAAGAAGACTGATATGGTCTTATGGCAAAGTGGGTTTCTTCAGGAAAATGTAAAAATGGCGATTCACTGGCTTTAGATTTGTTGAGCAAATACTGTATAACTTGTGGGAAAAGTTAAGAACTGGGAGGATTAGGATTATTTCTCAAAGCACTGCTGGATGCTGCATCTTACCAAGGCAGCAGCAATAGACAATCCATCTTCCCGCCAGTTCCAACTTAATTTACATTTTTGGGTGTTTTGAACTGTGCCTATCTCCCCATCCTGTGCATCTTCTGAATGTTAACATTAGTTGAACAGGGATGTACGCGGACAGCATTTGAAGAAAAGACCATTTCAGACTTGAGTCATTTTGCCTGACACACTGTGGGCTCACCAAATATTTTCAGGAACTTTGGTGCTTTCTTGCCACATATGGAAAGAACCCATGACTGAATTTGTGCTGCTTCTTCTAAAGGTTTTGTGGTCGAGATTGGTATGAGTTTTTCTTCAAGCAGAAAGCAGACAGTGAGCTTTGCAATTTCTCCCGATCTGGAGCATGGGTCTGAAGCACATGGGCGTCAGGTCCCTGATGTTGAATATTAACAAACGTACTAATGATATTTCCAAAGTGTAAATATTATTAACCTATGAAAGAAATTAAGCTGTAAAGTCAGTGTGTCACACTGTAACTTGAGTGCCAATATCTCTTCAAAAATAAACTCAGAAGAAAATACATGCAAAACAAAAATTGAACACAGGAAATGGCTGGCTGACTGAGGGTGTTGGGTAACTTTTTGTTTTTGAATGAGCTTTGAACTTCATTTGTACAAAATAAATTGTTTAAGAAGGTTGAAAAGCATCAGTACAGTTATCTGGCGAATGAGAGTTGGAGCCAAGTGACCCAGTTTCATATATGCTGGGAAACTAGCATATGAAAGCCAAGTAATTATTTTTGTGACTTGTTTTAGACAGTTCATATGCATCTAGCTACAATTCCTACTGCACCGTTATTTGTACAATGCTTTCACAATGAATGTGCTACTTTTCACTGTCTGCAATGATTGTGCAAATAAAGGCTATTGCAAAACTGAGCACTTCCTCATACTCAGTTTTTAGATGTGTAGCGTGTGCGAGAGCCTGATAAGCTGGAAGCTCACATGATTTTTGCCATATATGGCAATCAGTCCCAAGACCTTACAGGGCAGGTAGGTGGCTACAAGTGAAATCAGGCGACACCGCAGAACTAACCACAGACTGCTGAAGCAGGAATGAATGAAGCAGAGATGTATGTCACTTCTATTGTCTGACACAAAACACTTGCCAAAATCTTTATTCCTAATAAGGTAAAAGTCACTTTGGTTCTATGCAAATCCAGAATGCAAGTTTGGTGCAAGACAATAGGTTCCGTGTATGAAATTTAGACTTGACGCTCTTTATCAGGATAATGTCTTTGTCAAATAACATGCATAAGGTACCGCAAGGTCTTGCTTATGGTTTACTGCAACTGGCAATGAAAACAGAACCCTTGCTGTTTTAAATTCTTGTTTGGATTTTTTGATACATTGTGCTTGGAGCGGTGCAGCGCATCAAGGTTGATGAACCAATGTGACACCATAGGAACATATTTGCAAACTTGATACTTGGAAAGATGAACTTAAAAAAAAAATCAGCTCAAGCTTGCCAAACTTGAACATCCCAAACATTGATCATAAGAAATTAACCATACATTAAGTAGTAGATAAACCTGTGAGAGCACCGCAGGACAGCAGAGGATGACTGTAGCAAAGGAGCCAAGACGCAGATAATGAAATCGCAGAATCTGTACAGTGCAGAAGGAGGCCGTTCGGTCCATTGAGTCTGCACTGGCTCGCTGAAAGAGCCTTCTACCTAATCCCACTCCCTGCCTTAGCCCCGTAACCTTGCACGTTCTTCGTTCGCATTGGACAGATGAACACGTGAAAGGAGAAAGACTTGCATTTATATAGCGCCTTTCATTTGTGACTGTAGGACTTCCACAACGTAGTTTTTGAAGTGCAGTTACTGTTGTAATGTTGGAAACGTAGCAGCTAAAATGCGTACAGCAAGCCCGACAAACAGCAGCGCGACAATCTGTTTTTCTGATGTTGATTGAGGGATAAACATTTGCCAGGACACAAGGGATAACTCAGCTGCGCTTCTTGGAATGGCGTTATCTTTTACCCCCACCTGAGAGGGCAGACAGTTTGGTGTCTCATCCGAGAGACAGACGAGACAACAATGCAGCACTCCCTCAGTACTGTACTCGGGTGAGCCATGCCAGCACCGTCAGCGTGAAAGAGCCACCAACAGAGCCAAGGTTGACACTAATATGTTGTTCCTTTAAATTGATGAGTTGTTTTATTTTTTTAAATTTCAGTCGGAATCAGCAAAGTAACATGACCTTGAACAGTGCCATTCAAGTTCACCCAGGGTTTTCAGCACTCCAAGATCACCTTGGAATTCTCCAGGCATTAAAACTTCTAAAACATTGAAACCAGGGAGAAAAGAAATGAAAGGAATGTCAATTTGAAAAACAAAATGTCTTTGAACAATTTTTAGAAAGTTATTGAAGCTGGGGAAAGAAAGGCTGTGAAGAGGCAGACTTTTGCCACCCACATGGGTGGGCTTCGAGGCAGGGGGTTGTTGATAAAATAGCAAGGAGCCAATTCGGGATTGGCTCCCCGACATAGTCTCACTGGTGCCGTATTTTCCCAATGGTGGCCTGGAATGCGGATTGGCTGCCCAATCCTAGGAGGTGGCAAGCTGACTTGCATAACTAAAGGACCTATTAAGGGTAACTTTACAGAGCCTGCTGCCGTTATTTGGTTGAAGGCCCACCCCCCGCCCCCCCCCCCCCCCCCCCCCCCCGTCCCCGTCCCCCATGTGGTCTTTTAGGAGGATGCCTGTGGTAACATTGTCAAAGGCTAGACCCATTGCCCATATTTCAACCACAGAATCCTGAAGCCCACAGTAAAATTCAGGCCAAAGAGTCAATTCTCTTTCCAGTTGGCATGGCAGGTGACCACTGGAACAATGTAGGGCATGGGGTGGTCCGGGGTAATGTGACTAAACTTCCTGGCATAAATCCAACCAGATGTAGCAACCCTAACTTCAACAAACCTACAGGAACACAATGGCTAGCACTGTTGCTTCACAGCGCCAGGGACCCCGGTTTGGGTCTCTGTGCGGAGTCTGCATATTCTCCCTGTGTCTGCGTGGGTTTCTTCCGGGTGCCCCGGTTTCCTCCCACAAGTCCCGAAAGGCGTGCTGTTCAGTGAATTGGACATTCTGAATTCTCCCTCTGTGTGCCCGAACAGGCGCCGGAATGTGGCGATTAGGAGATTTTCACAGTAACTTCATTGCAGTGTTAATGTAAGCCTACTTGTGACACTAATAAAGATTATTATTATTATAAGCCTGGGATTATCCGGCCCTGACGTGGTGGGACCCGCTGCAGGAGATCCAGAGGCCCAAACAAAAGTCCATTGAATTTTGGCAGGACTGGATAATCCCGGTGATGCGCAGGGAAGGGAAATTCCATCATTTGAAGCAGACCTCATACCTCAACTCACTCACACTATTGCACGCGCACACCAAGTTTAAATACAGAGGAAGTTAAAAAACAAATTGCAGTTTGGGATTATTTCAACCTCTTTTACTGCAGACCTGTAGTTTTTTCGATGAATTGATGCTTTGGTCAGAGTGAAGGGCTTGAAAAGCAGAGAATTCTCAGTAAGCCGTGAGGCTTATTATAGTTTAATTTCCAGGAGGCTAGTTCGCAGGTGAACTTGAAGTTGGAACAGTTGAGGAGAGTCTTTCTCCCACTTTTAAGCCGCAGCTGTTTAAGCAGTTTTGGCTGCTGAATTGCCTCCAGTTAGTTTGATGGTTTTCTTATGCCCCATCTTTCTCTGCAGAGCTTATTTTTGCTGTTTTAACAACAGGCAAAAAACATGGCTGACTCACCCACGTGACTTGTTGCAAGTCCAAAACCCTTTTCCATGTAAGGTGGGTGGTCAGATCGATAAACATCCCGTGTTTGACATTTGACACGTTGCAATTTACCCAGTCTGGGTTTGGATGAGGGTCCACCATAATACAATCGGAGGTTGACCCCACATTCCTCTAATACACATTCAATTTTGGTGTGTCGTTTGTCCATGGTGAGCCAGAAAGATGAGTCAGCTGGAATGCTATAGTCCTTTTATTGTTCCATCCTTAAACAAAGGGATGTGTGAATTTCCAGGACAGATGTGAATATCCATATTTAATTCGGCATTTGCTGGAGTTTCAGGTCTGTCTGGAGCTGATAGTGCCAAAGGTCACATGATTTTCAGTGAGCCATTTCAACAGTCTGTTTTTGTTCAATACTGTAAAGTGTTACCAGGGGTTTTATAACATACTGGAACATGACAATAGGCAACAGCCTGGACTGCAGTTTCTGATGTTTGCTATGGTCTTGTAACAGTTTAACGTGGCAGTAGTTTATCCTTCAAAGGCTAGTTTTTGAGCCCCTTTTCTTAACCATTTGAGGGGAATCAGCAAACATTCTGCTCACTATTTTTCCTCTCTTCGTGAACCTTTCGCAATATTTCTTCCTTTCAGTCATACTGCCATGCAATGGTACTCCCAGGATGCCTATTTGATTTTGTATCACACTTTCTGGGAACTCAGCTACTTTTCTCTGGCTGTCTCTGATGACTGCACTGTTAGGAACGGTAACCCAATCTGTGGTGAGTCACAGTGTGAGCCCACATCCTACTATCTTGTGTGGTGCACTGACACGCTAGATGATGTCACCATAGTGTTACTGCAGTCTTGATGGATGAACTGATTGATGCATTTACAAACTGATAGCAGACCTAATTATAAGGTTCTTTTAGTCAGCATGCAGGTTCTCAAAGATATACTATGTCCTTTGTGGTAAGGGAGCCTTTTATAATGTGTATTATGTTGACATTTCAGATATATCCAAAATGTATAAGGAAGGGAACAGCTTTAGTACCACCTTAAATTATATGTCTTGATCTCAAATAAGCATTTTGACTGTGGATGTTATGTTTTACATCACTGAATGTGGACATGTGCACCTGGCTGAGTGATTAATCACTGATGGTCAGTGCAGTAAAGGCAAACATTTACTGCAAATATTAGGGGGATGAGCTTTAATGAGATAAACTACTTTGATTTGGATTTAACAGGTTCCTTAAGCAACGCCTTCCAAATCCACGGCCACTACCATCTGAAGGACAAGAGCAACACATACCTGGGACCCACCACCTGGAGGTTCCCCTCCAAGTCACTCACCATCCTGACGTGGAAATATATCGGCGCTCCTTCACTGTTGCTGGGGCAAAATCCTGGAACTTCCTGCCTAACAGCACTGTGGGTGTACCTACACCTCAGCGACTGCAGTAGGTCAAGAAAGCAACTCACCACCACCTTCTGAAGGGCAACTAGGGCTGGGCAATAAATGCTGGCCCAACCAGCGACGCCCACATCCCGTAAATGAATAAATAAAAACACTCTCTCATTCATTAATGATTCCACCTGGGTGAGCACGGTAGCATGGTGGTTAGCGTAAATGCTTCACAGCTCCAGGGTCCCAGGTTCGGTTCCCGGCTGGGTCACTGTCTGTGCGGAGTCTGCACGTCCTCCCCCTGTGTGCGTGGGTTTCCTCCGGGTGCTCCGGTTTCCTCCCACAGTCCAAAGATGTGCGGGTTAGGTGATTGGCCATGCTAACTTGCCCGTAGTAGGGTGATCATTGCTCGGCACAGCATCGAGGACCGAAGGGCCTGTTCTGTGCTGTACTGTTCTAAGTTCTATATCTCCACATCAGGATTACAGCATGTGTTTAGACATTGAAAAATGATCACTAGCATTGCTGTTGCTTTTCCTGGAGGGTAATAATGAAAGAAGAGATAATGCTAGCCCATAATTAAAACAAGCGCTAATTTCATAAAACTGCACTCCCAGCTTCACCTCACGTGATAGAAGCAGCAATTAGAAATAGGATTATAATCCTAGCTGCAGAAAACCATTGTCTCACACTTCAGAAGGCAGCCACCATAACCTTGTGTGCAGATTGTGCAATCTTGCCCCCCATGGCAGCAAAATAGGTGACATGGTGGTTAGCAGTACTGCCTCACAACACCAGGGACCCGAATTCAATTACGGCCTGGGGCGATTGTATGGAATTCGCACATTCTGAAAATGAAAATGAAAATCGCTTATTGTCACGAGTAGGCTTCAATTAAGTTACTGTGAAAAGCCCCTAGTCGCCACATTCCGGCGCCTGTTCAGGGAGGCTGGTACGGGAATTGAACCGTGCTGCTGGCCTGCCTTGGTCTGCTTTAAAAGCCAGCGATTTAGCCCAGTGTGCTAAACCAGCCCCTAAACCAACCCGTGTCTATGTGGGTTTCCTCCGGGTGCTCCGGTTTCACAGTCCAAATATGTGCAGGTTAGATAGATTGCCCATGCTAAATTGTCCCTTAGTTGCGGGGATAGGGTGGGGTTAGGGGAAAGGGGTGGGGGGGGGGGGTGTGGGGGATGGGCCTAGGTAGGGTGCTCTTTCGGAAGGATGGTGGAGTCTCGAGGGGTGAATGGCCTCATTCTGGTTTTGATGGAAAATGGCTCCTCAAAGGCACCTATTTCTAATGGGGTTGTGGTGGAGCGAGTGAGAGTTGGCTGTCATGAATGCTATGATAGCCTGACTTTCATAGTTCTCTATAAAGCAAGGAGAGCACCTTATACTTATATGGCCCAGGCACTTCACAAGGGGCATATAGGATCAAACTGGAGTTGGGAAGAAGTTTTCGGGAGATTGCCGAATGTACAATCCAGAAAAAGAGAGAAAGGTGAAGGAAAATCAAGGAGAAAAGTCAGGGAAAATTGAACGTGAGAGACTGAAGCAGATCTGAATGATGCAAGACCTATGCTTCGAGCATACACTTTTATTGCCATAAAAGGCCTGCTATTGCCTCACTTACCAATAAGAAGAGGAGGCTTGATTAGCATAAATGGGCACAATAGTTACTCACTGATTAGCAGCTACCTCTAGTGGCCTCAGCTAGAAAAATATTTGATAGTACCTATTTCAGGTAAACAACCCACCAGCTCAGTGTGTTGAATCTTAAAAGGAATTCTGTCTTTAGCTTCTGACTGAAGAACAACTGAACGTCATTTTTAACACAGAGAAGTTACACACAAGACACATGAAGACATATTTTATCGGGTACACAGAGGGAGAATTCAGTAAGTCCAATTCATCTATCAGCAAGTCTTTCAGGAAATGTGGGAGGAACCGGAGCACCCAGAGGAAACCCACCCAGACACGGGGAGAACGTGCAGACTCCACACACTGTAACCCAGCGGAGAATCGAACCTCGGACCCTGGAGCTGTGAAGCAACAGTATTAACCAAGGAGCATGGAGGACGGCAGTTCCAATATGGCACAAAGTGATTAGCAATGTGATTAACACTTCTGCCTCACAGCGTTAGGGACCTGGGTTCGATACCGAGCTTGGGTGACTGCCTGTGTGGAGTTTGCGCTTTCTCCATGTGTCTGCGTGGCTTTCCTCCCACAGTCCAAAGATGTGCAGGTTAGGTGCATTGGCCATACTAAATTGCCCCTTAGTGTGCCCAAAGCTGCCTGGGGTTACGGGGATATGGCGGGTGTTTCTCCTCCTCCAGCACATCGCCCTGCTGCTGTGCCAGGCTGTGGACAGCACAGCAGACTATCACAAAGCGGGCACCCCTCTGGGGGGAGTACTGCAGAGCACCACCAGAGCGGTCGAGGCATCGCAACTGCATTTTCAGCAATCTGATGCACTGCTCAATGACAGCCCAGGTGGCCACATCGGCTCTGCGCATCGGTCTGCGGCTTCCATACTGACGTCATTAGCAAGGATCTCAGTGGGTATCACTTATCTCCCAAGAGCCAACCGGTCACCCTCAAAGACACTAGGAATCTCTGACTGCCCCAGGATGCAGCAGCCGCGCACACTCCTGGGGAAGCATGCACACACGAGCATGACCTTGAGGTGGGTGGTCGCACACAGGTTGAACATTCAGGGAGCGGAGTCTCTTCCTATTAATGAAAGATGCTCCCAGAGCCCCCAGTGTGGGCAAGGTGACATGTGTATCAACTACTCCTCCTGGACCTGGGGCATCCCAGCGATGGCGGAGAATCCTGCTGCCGGGGTATCTTGTTGGGCCTGGCCCAGGTTAAATTTTATCTAGTTCACTGCCCGGGCAAACAGGGCATCCGTGACTTGTGGGCTGTTGTCTGGGAGATGCCACACAAGTCCCCGCTCGAGCCCTGGAATGATCCCGAGGTTCAGGGCTGCGGTGACCTTGATGGCCACCAGGAGCAGGGATCCTCTTCCTCCATGTGGTGCCAAGTCTGCAAGGACATGGCAAAGGTGCCGCACAGTCTCCTTGTTGAGGCGGAGCTTCTTTTAAAAAATTACTTTGATATTAAAACGTCTTTTTTTTAATTGGATGGGGTTCTGACACGAGGGTATTCGGTGGGACAGACAGGCAGCATCTGGAGCTGCCTCCGTTATGGGCATACAAAATCCAGGAGGCAGACGAGCATGCAGGCGCGGGACCACTCCGGCCCTCCATCCCCCCCCCCCTCCCCCAGCCCAGGGGTGACCACCCTCCACTGATGGTGGCCCACCCAATCCGACCAAGCCCGTTCCACCCGGGGGCTCCACCACCCCCGCTGCGCACTGGCAGCTGCCCCAGTGCTGTCGGGTTGGTTGCCGGGTTTCGAAGATCGCTACCCACCTCCTCCAATCCCCACAGCAGCCATTATGCTGGCTTCACATTTTTAAATAGGTGTACTGAATGGCGCTCGCTGGGGAGGCGGTTAGATCACGGGTGACTGTTCGATAGGGGGTCCTTTCCGTTAATGGTTTACAGATTGAACTTAATTGGTGATGGTTTCTTGCCACGCCACAGTGGGATCCGGATCTCGGCAACGGGAGCATACCGGTTGGATCAGAAAGCAATCGGCGCCTGGCGTGGTTCCCGATTTCGGCCTCACCTGCAATCTAACTGGCCTGCCCAGTGTGACATGGCCGGTATTTTACGTGGTATGTCTCAGTGGAAGCTTGTACTGAGCTACGGGGTTCTAGCTTGTTGCTATGGAAGCCCAAGTTGGCGCAACCAGGTTCAGTCAGCTGTCATCAGGGTTGCTGGTCTGAATTTGCAGAGGGAAGCAGGACAGCACTCCAGCAATCTGGCCCCATGTTACTTGGGTTGCAGAGCTGCCATCCCAGACAGGTGGCTGTGTCTCTGACGAACATGAACTTGCTGTCCTCTCTCAGCATACAGCATTAATTCTCCTAGTCAGTCAGTCTGGAGCTCTGCTTGATGGTTCTCAACCAGTTGCCCCATGCTGCCACCCATGCCATGATGGCGCAGTCTGATTCTGGGGCGCTGAAGACCCAGAGTTGCTCAAGGCATTCTGCAAGGCCACCTGTGATTTCTCCACTGAAAGCTAACACCTTCCACCATCCATGCTGCAGCCATCGGCTTGGCACAGGACAGGAGCTCGAGGCCAGGCCAAGGCACCCACACGATAATTGCATTCACCTGAGGAAGGAGGCAGGGCCGGCCCAAGGTACCGGCAACTCGGGCAGTTGCCCGGGGCGCCATGTGCTAGGGGGCACCAGAGACTCGGGTCCCTCGCATGCGCAGTTGGGCCGGTGCCAACCAGCGCTTGCGCGGTGGCCGCCCTCCCCCAGGGCGGCCCATCCGCCCCCGCCCCCCCCTCCGGCCGCCGCCTCCCGTCGCCCCTCCGTCTGCCCCCTCCCCGGCCCCGCCACCGGCCCCCTCTGCCCCGCCCCCCCCACGGCCCACAACCCCTCGGCCTCGGCCCCGCCCCCCCTCGGCCTCGGCCCCCCCCCCTCGGCCCGCTCAGCCTCGGGCCCGCCCCCCCCTCGGCCCCCCCCTCGCCCCCCCTCCCCCCCCCTCGCCCCCCCCCCCCCTCGCCCCCCGCCCCCCTCGCGCCCCCCCCCCCCCCCCAAGGGCGCCGAAGTTCAGCTTACCCGGGGCGCCAGCAACCCTAGGGCCGGCGCTGGAAGGAGGTGCGCTCCGAAAGCTAGTCATTCAAAACAAACCTGTTGGACTTTAACCTGGTGTTGTAAGACTTCTTACTATTTAAAGGACAGTGAATCTGTGCAATCTAAAATGGCAGGTTGTGTACTAGATCAGCTTTAGACATTGACTGATGCTATACCTGCCAACACTAAATGCTTTCAGTGCACATAAGGCATGCTTACACTATGGCCCTCCAAGCATCGCTATTGGCCGGAACTATGCTGGAATTGGGCAAAAGCGGGCCAGCCGCAATCTTTATCACCTCCAGGTTTATGTAGAGCCAAAATAAACAGCACAACAACAGAACCATGTTTTGTGGCCCTTATCTTCTCCCCTTTCTTCCAGTGTCTTTTCACAATGGTCCACCCCCATGGGGGTTACCAACTTCTTGTTTGCTCGGGCAGCACGGTAGCATAGTGGTTACCACAAATGCTTCACAGTTCCAGGGTCCCGGGTTCGATTCCCGGCTTGGGTCACTGTCTGTGTGGAGTCTGCACGTTCTCCCCGTGTGTTCCGGTTTCCTCCCACAGTCCAAAGTGTTCAGGTTAGGTGGATTGGACATGCTAAATTGCCCTTAGGGTCCAAATTGCCCTTAGTGTGAGGTGGGGCTACTGGGTTATGGGGATAGGGTGGAGGTATGGGCTTGGGTAGGGTACGCTTTCCAAGAGCCGGTGCAGACTCGATGGGCCGAATGGCCTCCTTCTGCACTGTAAATTCTATAATTCTAAAAAAAAACAGCTAGTCCATCATTCGATGCACCTCATAGGCTATATTGCCTCCAACTCTTTTTCCCTCTTGTTCCGCACAGCAATCTCCAGTGATCCACAGTAACCTACCCTTGGCACAATCCTCATTGTCATTTTGCCTCCCAATATTTGGCAACCTCATTTTGAAGTATGACGCCCGACTCTACTATTTGACCCCACCCGCTTTTATTTATTTTATTTTTTTTTTAAAGTATTTTTATTCAACAAATATTCAACAGTTTTACAATGCAAAGCAACCCCCAACAAACCCTCTCAATAGTCAACGGCAACCAACTCCCGAAAATGCAAGAACAAATCCCAACAATTGTAGAACCCCCCTCAGGGCAAACCTCTCCTTTTCCAGGGTCAGAAACTCCAGCAGCCCCCCAACCAAAAGTGCTGTCTAAACTGCCTCCAAATTTTCAGCGTGGCCACCACTTCCGGACACCACACCGAATACTACCCTGGGGCCATTGGGATTGTCGCTGTTTTCAGCGCCCGCAGTCTCGACCCCCGCACGAGCCCACCTCCGTCCTCACCCACAAAGCTCTCCCCTCCCTGCTCCAGCCCCCCACCATCTCTGCATTTGCTGCCCAATAATAATACAACAAATATGGGACGCCTAACCCACCCGGCCTGCCGTCCCCTCTATAGTGTCCCCCCCTCCTAATCCTGGCCACCTCCCTTCCCGCCTTTGTGTGCCCTTCTGGAATTGAGACCTGGAAAAGGCAGAATTTCTTCCAATTTGAAACTAAAGTCAGTGGGTGGAATTTTCTGTTTTTTGTTTCTCCAAAGTATCAACTCGGGCGGGAAAAGCAGCGTGTAGCGAGCATTTCTGGCTTTTCCCGCCGGATTTGTAAACCCTTTGAGGAGAAAAAAAACAAGAGGAGGGTCCCACACAACATCATGCCAGTGCCGGCCTTGCCAGCAGCTTAGACTCCTGAGAGATGTTAAAATTAAAAAAAAAAAAACAATCGCCCCATGGACATGGAACCAGAGCCCGCATCCCTTCCCACCCCACCCATGGACAAGCAAGGAAGGACGCTTCATCCATTATAAGGTCACTAATGACTTAACAACCAGCCTTCACTGTGATCTGTGCCAGCAACAACATTTTGCAACTTGTCCGTCAGGATTTGTGTTTATTGAGAGCCAGCTGGTCTCCATCATTTTCCTCCGTCCAGTGAAAACGCCTCATTTCCCCATATTCTGGCCAAGTGTTAACAACATTCTGCGGCTTTTCTTCACATTTGACAAATAGGCGAGTTGGACCCACAGGCAGCCCTGGGACGTGAACCTTTGACACTGCTGAAGAGGAACTAAGTGCTGCAATCAACTAAAGCTGCTGAGCCATCCATTTCCTAATTCCTTGAATAATTTGTTTCTTACATTTAGTTTCCAGAAAACTCAGGGAATGGAGTTGTTGGGCAAAGTTACATTGATGTTCTACTCCTTCAGCCAACCTAGAAGCTATTCAATTGGTTTCACATGTGGACAATGAATATAATCAACTTCTCTGCTTTTTCTCTTTGATTTGATGAAATTATTTAAAATGTTCTGTCCTGATTAAATTAAGTATTGAAATAATATGCAGCAGTACATCTTGTTCTTTGAATAAAGCAAAGATTCAGAATTAAATCGTAATTGCACAAGAGTATAAGAACAGCAGTAAGCTGCTTGCCCCCTGGCCTGTTCTGTCATTCTGTTAAATCATGGATGATCTGTGCAGGTATCCTCCATTTATAGCCCAGTGTTTTTCAAACTTTTTTTCCCAGGACCCATTTTTATCAACCGGCCATCCTTCGAGACCCATGCCGGCCAACATTCGTGACCCACGCTGGGCAACCTTCGTGACCCGCGCCCCAAACGTCGCGACCCACGCCGCCTGCCCGAACTTCGTGACCCACCATTTTGGCTTACCTTTTATGTGCCAGGTGAGCCTGCTTGGTCCTCAATATCTCACTTGCTTGGTCATTAAATGTTACATTTCTGCAAAGGTCTTCAGCTGACGATTTAAGTTCTCGCTGCATCGTTTGAAGAAAGTCAAGAGGTTTGTCCTCGAACCCTTCAAGCTTAATCTTCAAATGCCTTTGAAGTTTTGAGCGTTTTAATCTTTCATTTGCCAATACTTCCCTGCATATAACACATATTGGTTTGGCATTCTGATTTGCATTGGCGCAATTAATAAAGCCATACCTCGGCAGCACAGTGGTTAGCACTGTTGCTTCACAGGTCCAGGGTCCCAGGTTCGATTCCCGGTTTGGGTCACTAACTGTGTGGAGTCTGCATGTTCTCCCCGTCTCTGCGTGGGTTTCCTCTGGGTGCTCCAGTTTCCTCCCACAGGTCCCAAAAGATGTGCTGTTAGATCAGTGGTGGGCAAACTACGGCCCGCGGGCCGCATGCGGCCCGCCAAAGGTCTTTATGCAGCCCACCAAGATCAAGTCATATGAGGCGCCCAGAATCATAACGGGGTGAAGCACCATTTTTGAAAAGTAGAGCAAAAGAGGGCTAAAGGCAGGATGCCGCCGGGGGAAGCGCTGAGGTATATGCCGCATGCTAATTGGTTACAACCGGGACTACTACGACCGTCCTATTGGTCGCACCCAACTATACCCACCAATAAGACAGCCCCGCTCATCTACCCCACTATGCTCGCCCGCACCGTTGACTCTGCTAGGCTCATGACTCGGATGTGCTTCTGGGTTTGTGATTTTGCATTTGCTGTGGACATTATGCAAAAGCTGAATGAGCTAAACACAAAACTACAAGGCAAAGCTGTATTTGCTCATGAATTGTACCTGGAAGTGAAAGCCTTTCAATCGAAACTCAAACTTTTTACCAAGCAGCTGAATGAGCAAAACTTTTTTCATTTTCCTCTGTTGAAAACACGAGCAGTTACACAAGCATTATCGCACAAGTACAGTTCCCAGTTGATGGCTTTAAAAGAGGAATTTATCAGAAGATTTGCTGATTTCAAGGCAATTGAAGGACAGTTCGGTTTGCTCAGCTCACCTTTTGCCTGTGACATTGAAACAGCTACTGAAGAACTGCAGATGGAACTGATTGATTTGCAAGCCGACAACTCTTTAAAGAGGATGTTTGAAAGTTTGAACACTGGTCGAGTTTTATGCATCTCTGCATTCAGAAAAGTTTCAAAATCTGAAAAAATTTGCAAGAAAGATGTTTGTGTTGTTTGCATCAACTTCCATTTGTGAGCAGACTTTCTCTATAATGAAAGTTAACAAGTCAAAGAACAGATCACTTCTCACAGACTCAAATCTTCAGTCAGTGTTAAGGATCAGCACAAGCAAATTGACACCTGATTTTAACAAACTGGTAAATGACTGCAGTCAGATGCATCATTCTCATTGACATTGTTCTGTTACTTACTGAGTTACTTTGTTTTTCAAATAAATGTGTTTCATGTAAAGTTTCTACTTTAAAATATTAATTAATAAAAATTAATTGCTTTTTTTTTCTTTAAAAACCTTTTATTTTGGCTATTTTAAATATTAATTATTTTACTTAATATACTATGCGGCCCTTTAAAATTGTGAATTTCTGAATGTGGCCCTTGCACGGAAAAGTTTGCCCACCCCTGTGTTAGATAATGTCAACATTCTGAATTCTATCTCTGTGTCCGCAAATAGGCGGTAGAATGTGGCAACTTGGAGCTTTTCACAGTACCTTCATTGCAGTGTTAATGTAAACCTACTTGTGACAATAAAGATTATTATAAAAAAGATAAATCATCTTTATACTGCTTTGTTCCCAATTTCAGCTTCTTCTTAATGGGCTGTTCAGCCGAGGCCCTGGAGCTCACATCAGCACTGCTTTGTCCTGCCATGGACTCCCTTGGGAAGCTCTCTCCATCAGATTCAGTTGTGACATCCTCGCTTGTTTGTGCCTCTGGTCCTTTCTTCCTTCTAACAAAACGATCCACCTTCAGTTCTTCACACAGTACTGTTGCTTGCTTCCTGGCAGCGACAAAATGGCAAAATCTCTCCTCCATGAATTTGTGCCCAGAGCACGGGATGTCAGAGTACGGGGCACAAGACCTGCTCTCTGCCGCTGTTTCTGGCAAGAAGACTCCATCAATTGTTAAAAAAATCTGGCCCTGGGATATCGGGCTTGACGTCAAGAGGAGGCGATCTGCCCCGCTAGGCTTCGGGCCTGTGCGCTGCTAGATCCGGCTGAGGGGGCACGCATGCGTGGGAAGGCAATTGTGAAAGTCGTTCACGGCCATTGGCCGCTTCTTCCCACGATGAAGAACGCTGTGACCAATTGCTCCATGACCCTCCCAACACCCGCTGCGGGTCGTGACCCTGAGTTCGAAAATGACTGGAATAGACTGTTTTCATCTGAGCACAGTTTTTAAATAGTACTGCCCCCATTTTGTTTTACACGATTACCATCCAAGCTCATTCTTTTCTGAAAGCAAACCGCCATCTCGCTTGCCGTCTCTCCCAACATTTCCAATCCAGCCAGCTCGCTGCTTTCCTCTCCCGACCCACTCACTCGTCACTCCCCTCCCCTGAACCCTCATTGCTTCTCGCTTGCCACCCCTCTTTTGTGTCCTCTCTGTGAGTGAGGGAGGGGCGAGTAGAAAGGAAGGTTTGGGAGAGAATCAGGGTTCGGGAGGATTGGGGTGCAGCAAGCAGGAGGCTAGAAGTGGCAAGTGGGAGGTACATAAGTTATTAGGAGTTAGTAAGAAGATTTTTTGGTCAGTTAGGTTCAAGGCAGCCAATATGTTTTCAATGTAAAAATTACAGATCAGCAATGTATTAGATGTTTTCCTCTGGGAAAGTGATTTTCATACAGCACACCACATTTTTAAGAGCACATTAGGAGTGCTAAACGAGGAATAACCATATCTCAACTCCACTTTTTCTCCATACCCTTTGAAAGCTTATCTATTGTGGTCAATCTATTGACCTCTGTTTTTAAAATGTCAGTTGACACAGCATCCTCATTCTTTTAAGGGCAAGAGTTTCTGCGAAGAAGTACTTCCTGATTTCAGTCTCAAACAAATATCTACAGTCATTTCCACAGACCTGTTTTTCTGCAGAGACCTGGGAGTCCTTAAAACATGGAAGTCAGGATCTGGAAGGGATAAATATAGAGGGTAGAAAAATAAACCTTTATTTGTGAATTTGTCTCAAAATGTCAAAAGTAGTGAAATATGTGTTGCCAAAAAATCAGGGAGCGGCGCAGTGACACAGTGGTTAGCACTGCTGTTTCACAGCACCCAAGGCCTGGGTCACTGTCTGTGCGGAGCCTGCACGTTCCCCATGTGTCTGTGTGGGTTTCCTCCGGGTGCTCCGGTTTCCTCCCACAGTCCAAAGATGTGCAGGTTAGGTGGATTGGCCACGCTAATATTGCTCAAAAGGTTAGATGCGATTACGGGGAGAGGGGCAGGGGTTGGGCTAGATAGAGTACTCTATCGGAGCAAGGACCACTGCAGACTCAGTGGGCCGAATGGCCTCCTTCTGCACTGTAGGGATTCTATGATTCTATTATTTTGTACACAAGTGTACCTTTATTTAAATTTGATCAATTGGAATAAGACTACTTATGCATCAACTTTGTTTCATAACTTTGATCTCATACCATCGTGACCATGATCTGCACTTCATTGTAGATTTTAGGATAAGATTCACAGTCTTGTTATGATCCCCTTGGAGACTAATAACTTTTTAAAGGGGTATGAATTTCCCAATGACCAATACTTTGGACCACACAACAAGATTTCATGTTTTAAGACTTCCACTTAAAGCAAACAAACTAAAACCAATATTAACTGAACATTACTTAGCTGGCAACTAACATACTAAACTACAGGAAAGGTAGTCCCTATTAACTTATAAACAGAACCAAAAGCTAACACTTCATTAAACACCGTACTCAGCAGAAATGCGGTATTGTGTTTTGAGTGCCAAGCCCCTCCAGGATTGAACAGGGTCTTTTATCCCTGCCCCAACAGGTTGAATCTTCCAGGATCCATTTTTAATAAAGTCTCTCCATTAAACCTCTGAGCTTAAGCGAATGGACTTACAATAGCAAAGCAGCCTCTGGTGGCTCCTTGTTTTTTTATTCCCCACAGACTTCCTTCAAAGAGGGAATAATCTTTTTTATAATCTTTACGGGTATCACAAGTAGTCTTACATTAACACTGCAATGAAGTTACTGTGAAAATCACCTAGTCGCCACACTCCGGTGCCTGTTCGGGTACACTGAGGGAGAGTTCAAAATGTCTAATTCACCTAACAAACACATCTTTCGGGACTTGTGGAAGGAAACCGGAGCGCCCGGAGGAAACCCACGCAGACACGGGGAGAACATGCAGACTCCAAACAGATAGTGACCCAAGCCGGGAATCGAACACGGGTCCCTGGTGCTGTGAAGAAACAGTGCTAACCACTGTGCTACCATGCCACCCATCTTCATCAGCATCCTCACCAGCAAACAAATCTTTTTTCTCCTGCTTTGCATAACAACACCTGTTGTGGGTTGTGGTGAATGTGTAACCACTATAATTCACACTGTACATTACTGTGTCCCTGTGGGCTCCATCTGGGAGCCGTTGTGCGGCTCTGCTCACAGGGGGAGATGAGGAGCATATACAGGGTTCCACCTCCTTCAGGAAGTATAAGTGCTGCGGTCATGTGAGTCCGCCTCCAGTTCAGCACAGTCGCAGGCAGGCTCAGATGTAAACCGATTAAAGCCACAGTTTACTCCAACTCGTGTCTCTGGTTGAATTGATGGTCGCATCAATTTAATCGGCTTAAGAACTACTATGGAATCAGCCCTCAAACCTGACTGACTGGAACTCGATCCACAGGCCGCAGAGGCAAAGGAAATTTTTTGCATTGGCTTCGGTGCTTCAAGGCCTACCTGGCGACGTCGACGACCTCCTCTGTTACAGATGAACAGAAACTAAGTCTTCTCCATGCACGGGTGAGCCATCGTATTTCTACTCAACTTAATGAAGCTGACTTTTACACCAAGGCCCTCGCGATGCTCGACCGCCTGTACGTGCGGCCCATGAACGAAGTCTACACGCGACATATCTTTACAACTCGTCGCCAGCGCCCTGGGGATTCGCTAGATGACTATCTGCGTGACCTCAAAGCCCTAGCACGCGACTGTAACTTCCAGGCCGTGACAGCCTCTCAGCACATGGAACTCGCAGTCCGAGACGTGTACGTTGCTGGGGTCCGATCAAATTATGTGCGGCAGTGTCTTCTTGAGAAAGGGGCCCAGGACCTGGAGGACACAGTAAAACTGGCGACCTCGTTAGAGGTCACTTTCCAAAGCCTAACTGCGTTCCCGGCCGATCACGCGACCCCATCGTGGACCCACGACCAAAGGCTGCCCCAGGCCAGCGCCGCGCGGCCACCCGCCCACCACGGAGGACTATCGTGCTATTTTTGCGGCCAGCCCCAACACCCCCGACAGCAATGCCCGGCCCGCAACTGCAGCAGCTGCGGGCGAAAAGGGCACTTCGCTAAGGTCTGCCTGGCTAAATCCAAAAACTCGGACCCCAACTCGAACACTCGCTCCTCCGACTCTCAGGCTCGCAGACCCCGTAACGTGGCAGCGTGTCTGCCGACTCCTACTCCGCACAACATGTGCAACTCACGGGGGCCGCCATCTTGGCCATCCTCTCCCTCGCGGCCGGCCATGTGCGATCCATGGAGGCCGCCATCTTGGATGCCATCCTCTTCGCCGCCCGCCATGTGCGATCCATGGGGGTGGCCACCTTGGACGTCATCTTCCTGACCGCCGCCATGTGCGATCAACAGGGGCCGCCATCTTGGCCATCACCCACTACCCAACTCGAACAGTCATCGCGGGGCCACTCCAGCATCGTCGACCACGCCACCGTCTACCCTCAACTCAGCGCCATCACCTTGGACCAGTCGCGGCCCAAGCACCTCAAAAGCTCCATGATGGCCGTTCGGATCAATGGCCATGAGACACCGTGCCTCTTCGACTCCGGGAGCACCGAGAGCTTCGTTCACTCGGACCTGGTAAGGCGCTGTTCGCTCCCGGTATTCCCAATGTGGCAAACAATCTCTCTCGCCTCGGGGCCGCACTCAGTCCAAATACAAGGGCGCACCTCAGCGACTCTAACAATACAGGGCGCCAATTATACGAATATCAAATTGGATGTGCTCCCAGACCTCTAAGCCCCGCTCCTCCTAGGACTGGATTTCCAGTGTAACCTCAGGAGCCTCACACTCAGCTTCGGCGGGCCCCTGCCCCCACTCACTATATGCAGCCTTGCAATCCTGAAAGTCGCCTCCCCCTCACTCTTCGCTAACCTCACTGCCAACTGCAAGCCAGTGCATAGCAGGAGGTATAGTTTGCACGACAGGGTGTTCATCAGATCTGAAGTCCGGCGCCTTTTGCATGAAGGAGTCATAGAGGCCAGTAATAACCCCTGGAGAGCTCAGGTGGTGGTCGTCAAAACCGGGGAAAAGTTCCGGATGGTGGTTGATTACAGCCAGACCATTAACCGGTATATGCACCTTGATGCGTGCCCCCTCCCCCAGATTGAGGACATGGTAAACCAGATTGCACAGTACCGCGTGTTCTCCACGGTGGATCTGAAGTCCGCATACCATCAGCTCCCAATCCGCCCGGAGGACCGCCACTGCACGGCGTTCGAGGCAGACGGCTGCCTCTTCCATTTCCTCCGGGTCCCCTTTGGCATCACAAACGGGGTTTCGGTGTTCCAAAGAGCAATGGACCGAATGGTGGACCAGTACAGGCTGCGGGCCACTTTCCCGAATTTGGATAATGTCACCATCTGCGGCCATGATCAGCAGGACCACGACGCTAATCTCCACCGATTTCTCCAAAACGCCCAAAAGATCAACATCACCTATAATAAGGAGAAATGCGTTTTCCGCACCACCAGGCTAGCCATCCTCGGCTACGTCGTGGAAAACAAAGTCCTAGGACCAGACCCTGACCGTATGTGCCCCCTCTTACAACTTCACCTCCCTCACTGTCCCAAGGCCCTCAAGAGGTGCGTCGGATTTTTTCCGTACCATGCCCAGTGGGTCCCCCAGTATGCGGTCAAAGCCCGCACACTATTTAAGGCCACACTCTTCCCACTGTCAGCCGAGGTTCGCCAGACCTTCGACTGTATTAAGGCGGACATCGCTAAGGCCGCCATGAGTGCAATAGACGAGTCTGTCCCGTTCCAGGTGGAGAGTGACGCCTCAGAGGTCGCTCTCGCTGCCACTCTGAACCAGGTAGGCAGGCCAGTAGCGTTCTTTTCCTGCACCCTCTCCTCTTTCGAACTTCGACACTCCTCAGTCGAAAAGAAGCCCAAGCCATTATGGAAGCCGTGCGGTACTGGAGGCACTACCTCGCAGGTAGGAGGTTTACCCTCATCACCGACCAAAGATCGGTTGCCTTCATGTTTGACAATTCGCAGCGGGGCAAGATCAAAAATGACAAGGTCTTGAGGTGGAGGATCGAACTCTCCACCTACAATTACGATATTGTATATCGTCCTGGGAAGCTTAATGAGCCCCCAGACGCCCTGTCCCGCGGCACATGCGCCAGCACGCAGGACGACCGTCTTCAGGCAATCCACAATGACCTCTGCCATCCGGGGGTCACCCGGCTCACCCATTACATCAAGGCCCGCAACCTGCCCTTCTCCACCGAGGAGGTCAAAGCCGTCACCAGGAATTGCCCGATCTGCACGGAGTGTAAACCACACTTCTATACACCAGACAAGGCGCACCTGGTAAAGGCATCCCGGCCCTTTGAACGCCTGAGCATCAATTTCAAAGGGCCCCTCCCTTCAACTAATTGCAACATTTATTTCCTCAACGTTATAGATGAATTCTCCCGTTTGCCATCCCATGCCCCGATATGACCTCCCTTACAGTTATCAGAGCCCTGCACAGTGTCTTCACCCTGTTCGGTTTCCCCAACTATGTCCACAGCGACAGGGGTTCGTCCTTCATGAGCGATGAACTGCATCAGTACCTGCTCAGTAAGGGCATCGTCTTGAGCAGGACTACCAGTTATAACCCCGGGGGAACGGGCAGGTGGGGAGGGAGAACGCGACGGTCTGGAAGACCGTCCTACTGACCCTACGGTCCAGGAATCTTCCGACCTCCCACTGGCAGGAGGTCCTCCCCGATGCGCTCCATGCTATTTGGTCCCTCCTTTGTATGGCCAATCAGACTCCTCATGAATGCCTATTTGCCTTCCCTAGGGGAACTACTACAGGGGTCTCGCTTCCACCCTGGTTGAGGACACCAGGCCCTGTCCTCCTCCGAAAACACGTTCGGGCACATAAGACTGACCCCCTGGTAGAAAGGGTCCAACTTCTGCACTCGGACCCCCACTACCCGTTTGTTGAACACACCGATGGCCGACAGGACACCGTTTCCCTCCGGGACCTGGCACCCACAGGCTCTACTACCACTCCCGCCGATGTACCTCCCACACTACACCCCACCCGACTTCCCATGCCCTGCGCACCAGCACCTATTTGGTTCCCGCGCTCTCTTCCACCCGACACACCGGTTCGCAGGAATGAAGCTCAGGAAGAACCATCCCGGGAGTCCACCCCCGGATCCGCACCGAACATCCTTCCACAGCCAACCAAAACGGCAGCAACACCAGTGCTTCGTCGGTCGCAACGCATGATTCGGGCGCCGGACTGACTGAACTTGTAGACCCGTCACCCCCGCCGGACTTGATTTTTTAACAGGGGGTGAATGTGGTGAATGTGTAACCATTATAATTCACACTGTACATTACTGTGTCCCTGTGGGCTCCATCTGTGAGCCGTTGTGCGGCTCTGCCCACAGGGGGAGATGAGGAGCATGTACAGGGCTCCGCCCTTGGCTCCGCCCCTTCAGGAAGTATAAGTGTTGTGGTCCTGCGAGTCCGCCTCCAGTTCAGCACAGTCGCAGGCAGGCTCAGTTGTAAGCCGATTAAAGCCACAGTTTACTCCAACTCGTGTCTCTGGTTGAATTAATGGTCGCATCATGGGTCTTCTTCCTGAAATCTCTCTGCCTGACTGACTCTGAGAGTGCCTGCGGGATTATCTGCAGCAAGGCCAGATGCCTCCTCCTTTGTGTCAAGGTCTAAAAAGTTGCATCTTACTTTCAATAAGGCCTGGGCCCCTAAGGTCACCAGGACTTGTAACCGGGCACATTTTGTATGAAGTCACATCCCCCTTTCCAAATGACATAATTTTATTGAATTAAAGGGGGCAGTTTAAAGTCCAGTATTCATAACTGCAGTAGCGTGACTCCTAAGGGATGTGCCCTTGAGGTCCATGTGACTGGCACGGGGTCTATTGTGTGGGAGCGCGTGAACCCCAACCAATCAGCACGGATCCTGGAGAGTGGATTTCTGGTCAGAGTGAACCAAGGAGCCAAAGTGTTCACACCCATATTATAGATTCTGGGCATGATTAATCTAAAAAAAAAACAGAATCCATTCTGAACGGGATTAGTGGGATTGGGCCCGATGCTTGCAGCACCAAGAATGAGCCGCTATCGTGCTCTAGCAAGCAGAGCTCCCCAGTGCAAGAAGAGATAGGGGCACCATTTTTAAATGGCGTCCCTATCTCTCGACCTTCCAACGGAATGCCCTGACAATCCCCCCTCCCCCCACACCCCCACCAACGCTCAAATCAGCCTGCTGGAGGGCCCTCAAGTCCCCTGCACCCCTACCACATACCTGCAGTGTACTCCCTGGGCCCGATCCCTGGTGTGGGCAAAATGCCAACTTGACACCTTTGCACTGGCACCCTGGCGGTGCCCCTCCCAGCCTGGCAATGTCAGGGTGCCACACAGGTGGTACTGCCAGGGTGTCACTCTGGCAATGCCAAGGTGTCCAGGTGGCACCAGCATGTGCCAGGGGCCAGAGGTCGACCATCCGGGGCCACTGATAGCTTGGAAGACACCTCCCTCCCTCCCCCCCCCCCCCCTCTCCTCCCCTCCCTCCCCTGTCCCCCCTTCCCCCACCCCCCACAAAGTGCCTGTTTGTGGGGACCAGTGCTAAACGGTGCTCGGCTGGGGTCTCTCCAAGGTGAGGCCGATTGATGCCGGGTGCCAGTTAGATCTGGTGGCACCGTAGCTAAGTGAGATTCTAAGTTTTTTAAATTATGAGAGCCTGGGTCCTGCGCATTGTGGGCGGGATTCAGATCGCGATGAGTCGCGAGATTCTTGTTAGACTCCGTGAGGCGCAACAACCATGTGGAATGCCGGGAGAAACCTCTCCCAGGATCTACCGACCGTGCCCTGTCTGATTCCGGTGGGATGCAGTCGGTAAACTGCGCCCTCTGTGTCTGTACATAAGCCACCCTTGTCCATTGTCAATAAACACTTTGTTCTTCATTACTAGCCTCGCCCTGGTATTGCCTCAGGCTGTCACAGTAACAATCTTAATGATTCAAAGTAAGTCAACAAACACAGCTTTCAATTATAAAGTGTTTTCTACATTATTAACTAACCCAATACACCTCAAAGGAATATTACCGAACAGAACCTGACACCAAGATACATAAGAAATGAAAATCACTTATTGTCACGAGTAGGCTTCAATGAAGTTACTGTGAAAAGCCCCTAGTCGCCACATTCCGGCGCCTGTCTGGGGAGGCTGGTACGGGAATCGAACCGTGCTGCTGGCCTGCTTGGTCTGCTTTAAAAGCCAGCGATTGAGCCGTGTGAGCTAAACCAGCATGAAGAAGTTGATGAAAAGAGGTTGTACTTGAAGGGTGCCTTAAAGGAGAGAGAGGGTTGGGAGTTCCAGAGTTCATGGCCTCGGCAGCTGAAGGCAGGGCATCAACTAATGGAGCAGTGGGAATTCTTCCTGTCCATGGGATACGGGCAACACTGACAAGGCCTGTATTTGTTACCCATCCTTTGGCCATGAACTGGGTGACTGTCATGCCTTTTCTCTGAAGGAAGTAAGTGATTCAGATTCTTTTTAATGACAATGAATGATAGTTGGTCACCATTACTCGGAGGAGCCTTTAATTCGAGATTTAATTAAGTGAATTTAAATACCACCAGCTGTTATGGTGGGATTTGAACCCATGTCCCCAGGGCATTAAACAGAGTCTCCACGCCTCAGAAGAGGGTAGAATTGAAGAAGTGTGAGATCTTGGAAGGTTGTATGAATGAAGGAAGATGCAATGTAAGTGAGTAGAGGAGTCAATGAATCATAGAATCCCTACAGTGCAGACGGAGGTCATTCGGCCCATCAAGTCTGCACCGACCTGAGGAAAGAGTACCCAGCCTAGGCCCATATCTTCACCCTATCCCAGTAACCGAGTAACCCCATCTATCCTTTTTGGACATCAAAGGGCAATTTATCATGGCCAATCCACCTAATCTGCACATCTTTGGACTGTGGGAGGAAACCGGAGCACCCGGAGGAAACCCAAGCACACACGGGAAGAACGTGAAAACTCCTCATAGTCACCCAACACCAGGATTGAACCTGGTGCTGTGAGGCAGCAGTGCTAACCACTGTGCCACCAAAAAGTAATTGAGGAAATTTAATATCCATTCATTGTTGGATTGGTATAGGTCATCCTGAGCCACCGGTCATCGAGGGGAGTAGCCAGCCTCTATCCTGGCACTTAGCATAGGAAAAGCACTATGTATGAGCGCACAAAAGAAAATTAACAAGAGCATCTAGCTGCTCATGGGTTTCACGGGCGAATAAAGGGTCCAATCTATCTAAATAGGAACCCAGTCCCATAGCAAGCGCGTTTAGCCACATGTTTTCCAGAGCTCGTACTGCCAAGAAACAAAACGCTAACTGATGCGACTCAGTTAGAAGCAGTACCTTAGAGCAGAATGCGTGGCAGAGGCAGCACTTAGTCCCATGTCCTGCTCTGAGGAGCCCTGCTCACATCCCGCTCTCTCGATCCCCCCCTTAACGCGACCCCCAAACCTCTAACTCACCTGAGAAGGGGGTCCTCAGCCCCGACCATACCCCACCCCATGTTCACAAGGCAGCTCGTGCCCAATACCCGTCAGTAAATAAATGACAGCTTGGCACCTTGGCAGTGCCCTTGCCAGCTGGCAGTGGCACCCAGGCACCATGGCAGTGACAGGCTGGCACCCAGGTGGCACTGCCAAGATGCCAGGCTGGCACTGCCAAGGCACCAGACCAGCATTTCCACGGTGCCAGGCTTGCACCAGCAGTGCCAGGGTGCCACCCTTCATAGAGGGCAACCAGCTAGGGGCCTCTGATACACTGGGAGAGTCCCCATGAGTGCTATTCTGCCTGGTCCCCATTTGTAGGTTCCAGTACTGAACGGCACTCACTTGAAGGCTCCGAGGTGATGGGGATAGATACCAACACCAAAAATTCAACCGTTATTTAACATGGTCGAGTTGCTGCAAAGATCAGTGCCCCTGAACTGTACTGATCTAAGGATATTTTACGTGACCTCATAGATTGGCTAATCTGTCCTGTCCACTTGCTTTGATTTTCAGGAATTTAGAAGGACCAGAGCCACTCAGGAATTCTGCCATCATTTTTTATAATCTTTATCAACATAACAATAGGAGCAGCCTTTCATTAATAATTCTTTAGATTCGAAGCACTTTAGGATATCCAAAGGTTATGATAAGGTGCATTAAAAATATGAATGTTTTCATTCTTTCCTCATGGCTCACCATCACCACGGCCGTAAGAGTATTTAGGGATGGGCAATAAATACTGGCCTGGCCAGCGATGTTCTCATCCCATCAACAAATCAGAAATAAGCATACATTTCATGGCCGGGATTCTCCAAAATCCCAGCCAAGTGTTGACACCGGCGTCAAAACCGATGCAAGCGACATCGGCGTCAACGGGCCTTCAGGCCCAGTCATTCACCCCTTCCTTGGGGGCTAGAACGGTGCCGGAGTTCTGTGCGCTGCTCCGGCGGTGAAAGCCAGCCCGCAACGGCCGGCGCGGGTCCGCGCATGCGTGCTCCACGGGGAATTGCCGGGGGAGCGAGCGCAGAGAATCGCCGGGGGAGCCGTTTTCAACGGCCCCCAAATGGTGCCGCGGCAACCAGAGAATCAACGGCCTGGCGTCGGAGCGGCGTGGCGGGATTCGCGCGACCCCCCCCCCCCAACCAATTCTTCGACCCGGTGGGGGATCTGAAAATCCCGGCCCCTGTTTTCTCATTCAACACTTCACCCCAATCCCTTGCCCACCACTATATGGAAAGACAAGTGTAGCAGATGCATGGGAACACGTTTGAGTCACATGCCATCCTGACCTGGACATGTATCACCATCCCTTCATAGCTGTTGAGTTGAAATCTCGGAGGTTCCCTGCACAACATTGGAGGTATCTTCACCACACGGGCTGCAGCAGTTAAAGAAGGTGGTTCACCATCATCTCTTCAAGGGCAACTAAGAATGTGCACCCAATGCTGGTCTTGCTGGAGATGTCCGTATCCAAGGAATGAATGATTGCAAAAAAATGATTGCATGAAGCTCCATCTTATTAAATTGTGATCTCTTGTGTCTTTTCTGAGTTGCATGTTTCACATTTTACCAATGGAATGTGACCTAATTTCCATGGGTCAAATATCTCACTCCCACTCATTAAAGTAGAAAATCTTGATCAAAGTCAAATTGGATATCTTAGTTTACTGCAAGGGTGAGATAAGATGCAGCACTTGGAATGTGCAGGTTGCTTCAAAGTGAATGTTTGTATTCAGCGATGGACCATTCCTGTTTGTTCCCATTTCTTCCTTATTTCATTTACAGTATTCCGGAGTTCCTTATTCATAATTAGTTTTAGTGCATGCACTGGGTCAAATTCCTTCCAGTAAGATTTTCATCACCACGGCTTTCAGCCTCTTAACCCACGTGGAAAACAAGGATTTGCTGAGATTAACGATTCAGCAAACCTTTCCTGTTTCCCCTTGACAGAAGTACAGAATTCGGCAGCCATATTCTGGGTCCAAAGTACTCTGTGGGGAAGTGCTTCATGTGTCTATGCTGTTTTTGTTGATTGGTACTAAAATATTAACCAACTTCCCTTCTTTAGAACCTTTTTTACGGGTGGGGATTTCTCAGGAAATTAAGGCTCTAAAATTCCAGTAAGACAGTAATAAAGGGGTTCAGAAAAATGCAGCGACTGATAGATTTCTTGAAAACCTGATTGCATTTTTTCCCTCTACAGTCCAATGGTAAATTTGTTCAGCGAGAGCTATGCGGGGAATTTGTTCGATACCATGAAATGTTCAGTACCATTACCAGGAAGCAAAGTATTTTACACACCCTTGTCTGCATCAATGGTGCCGAGGTGGAGACGGTTGACAGCTTCAAATTCCTAGGTGTACACATCATCAACAATCCGTCCTCGTCCACCCACTTCGATGCTACGACCGAGAAAGCACAACAGCACCCTATTCTTTCTCAGGAAACGACAGAAATTCAGCATGCCCACATTGACTCTTAACAATTTTTACAGATGCACCATAGAAAGCATCCTATCTGGCTGCATCACAGCCTGGTATGGTAACTGCTCGGCCCAGGACAGTAAGCAACTACAGAGAGTTGTGAATACCGCCCAGTCAATCCCGCTAAACCGCCTCCCAACCATTGACTCTGTCTACACCTCCCGCTGCTTTGGGAAAGTGGGCAGCATAATCAAAGGCCCCTCCCACCTGGTTATTCTCTCATCCAACCACTTCTATCGGGCAGAAGACACAAAAGTCTGAGAACACGCACTAACAGGTTCAAAAACAGCTCCTTCCTGCTGTTAGCAGACTGCTGAATGACTCTCTTATGGACTTAACTGATCTCTCCACGCATCTTCTCTACTGTGTGGCACATACTCTGCATGGTTCACCCGGTTTCTATGCTTCACCCGGTTTCTATGTATGTGTATTTACATTGTGTATTTATCCTATGTTTTTCACGTATGGAACGATCTGCCTGGACTGTACGCAGAACAATACTTTTCACTGTACCTCAACACATGACAATAAATCTAAATCTAAATCTTAAGTTCTCTGACCAATTTCCAGCAGATAATGAATTAGGTGTTGCGACATCTATCTTGGTTGATTTTTACTCCCATGTATCTGAATTACTTTCTACAGTTGTAAAGACTGCCAGTTTTGTCCATTTGGGAATTAGGTAATGGATAAAATTTACCTTCACTCCGTCCACTCTGACTATAACCTGCTGTCAATTTGGAAATTGAGGCCTAATCGGAGGTTTCAAAAAATGCAGGGATTCCTGACTGTTTTTCTCTTATCTTGAAATGTCTTTGATATGATTACTAGCAGCTGCCTGAGCTTCCTGATCTTCCTGAGAAGGAACATAAGGAGCAGCTGGACTGAGTGCTCGGAGGAAGCAATTCAGAGAATCTGTATATTCAGGTGGAAACACTTGTCGGTCCGAAGATTTAATTCTTGCACTGTCTGCGCACAGAGGTGCACAGAATATTGACAAGAGAAATCAGCACAGATTGCTCCAGATCTGCCTCCTTGTGGCCAGATTGCTTGTCTCACAGTCAAACAACAGTAGGATCAAAGCCATCTTCTATGTGCGAACACCGCGCCCTCACACATTCTCAACTGTACAGCTTAATCACCAGTTCTATCCCCACTAGGAGAGACTTTCTCAGAAATCGGCACAGGCCGATGGCGGGTGGGAAAAGAGGCTTTGAGCCCGCCAACGGCAATGGCAAGTTTTCTCGCCATTTTCTCGTCAAAAAAAATGTTCATGCACGGATTCCATGCTGTATCGCTGGTGCGGTGGCCTCTGATTCATCAACCCTGCCATCATCTCAGCGCTGCAATCATTGAGGTGTCACATCTAAAGGCCTCCTTGGCGCACAGCAGCCACACTTCACAGGTTGCCGGGAAATGATAGCTGACAAGAAATCCACCTCAAAATTCTCAGATGCCTCAGTGGGTAGTCATTGTCCCCGAAGAGCCAACCCTGGGAATCGAGCATTCTCCTGGAGGATGCGCTTGGTGTGGTTAAAGATCAGCTGAACATTCAGTGAGTGGAAGCCCTTGGAGTTCACTGCTTAATGGCCTGGTGATGTGAGAGCCACGTGAGTGCATTAGATTGCACCCTACAACTGTGGAAAACCAGAGATTTGCGCAAAGCCCACCACTCTTGCCTCCTGGCCTGCCTGGCCCCAGTCGCAATGGACAAAGTTGTGTGACCTTGCGAAGATTGCATCCGTAACCTCCTGGATTCACTCGTGTCAGGAAGCTTGCAAAATCCTGCAGCCATGGAGGGAGCCACTGATGTAAAAATAGAGCACTTTCAGTGACATCAGCAGTGGATGACTTCCAAACCCCTGTGGTGCCACATTCTGCAGAAGGTGGTAGATGGAATGGAGATCAAGAATGGTCCTTGGTCCTTGTCAACATCTCGCTTCCAGAAGCCCCTCAAATATGAGTGGAACTGTCAGTCCATGATGATTCCCCAAAAACCCCCTCATTGGATTGCCCCAATCCCTCTTTGAGGCCCTTCTAAGAAGCCCATGGCCGAGCAGTAAAAGGCATCCTCAGGAACAGTGCGTTTCACACTTGACAGTGTTCCCCCAGCACCCTGCAGTCAACCCCAGTGTACCCTTCCAGTGTTACCCCAGCCTCCCTTGAGTGTTACCTCAGTCTCCCTCACATAAAGCCTGGTCTACCAGTTCCCTGGACATGTGTAGTTTCCGGTGACACTGGTTCTCGGAATACTGCAGGTATGTTAGGCATCGTGTATAGACCTTGGGTGTAGTCAGGCATCTTCAAGTGATGGTTCTCTGGGGTTCATCCTCTGTCTGTTGTGTAGACCCCATCACCCCTTCCTCTTTACGGTTCTGCTCCTGCCTTTGCCGAGCCAGGCACCTCCATTGACGTATTCTTCTCTCCAGCCTATAAAGCGAAAGAAATGACATGAGATCACCAGGCACCATGTTATGTATGTTCTCTCTACTGCAGCATCAAAGAGAGAGACTTGATGGTTAGCGCTTGTCACCCAAGGACCATTCTTTATCCATTAATCATCTGAAACTGCGTCTCAAAGTCCACTGACTCATGGCCACATCATTGATCTCCAGCCCTTAATTCACATTCTGCTCTGGCAACAACCCACACACTATGACTGAGTGACCACAGGTTTGACCGCTCTACTGCATCTCTCATCTCAGACACAGGCATTGTTCAAATCTCCATTCCAAGGCCTTGCGCATAATCTGGGCAATTATCAATATTCACCACAGCAATTAACCCAGGATCAGGAGTACTTTCCTCCGGCAGTGTACCATTGCCAATTCTCTAAGGTAGTAAGTGCTTGCCTAGTTGGCCAATGGTAAAGGTACACCATGGCAATCAGCAATTTTGGAAACCTGTGTTCCAAGGGTTAAGTGCTGAGTTACAATTGGTAGCACTCAAAACATAAGTGGTGTTTGAGTGGGCATAGTTATATGGCTAGTTTAGACTGCTGGCATATCAATTGAGTGACAGTTGAATGATCTCAGCTGCAGTGGGGTACTGATCACTGGCATGTTTTTTCGTCCGCCTTGCTCTTGTCAACACCTCACTTCCAGAAGCCCCTCCCACTCAAATATGAGTGGAACTGTCAGTCCATGATGATTCCCCCAAAACCCCCTCATTGGATTGCCCCAGGTTCCCTTTCCCTCTTTGAGGCCCTTCTAAGAAGCCCATGGCCGAGCAGTAAAAGGCATCCTGAGGAAAAGTGTGTTTCACACTTGACAGTGTTCCCCCAGCACCCTGCAGTTAACCCCAGTGTACCCTTCCAGTGTTACCCCAGCCTCCCTTGAGTGTTACCTCAGTCTCCCTCACATAAAGCCTGGTCTACCCTGAGTCAGGGCCAGTACCCCTGGGTCAACCCTTGAATCTGCCTAGCAACAGCAGCAAAACTAATTTAACAAAACATAATAGGATGCGATATGTTCAGCAACAGGTAAAATATGCCCAGAGACAGCAGTAGTCGGTATTCAAAAGGCCCCAATGAGTTTAGAAGGCAGTTTCGAATCAAATGTGAATGGCTTATGAGAAGAAACAGCTTATAGATTTTGGGAAGATCAATGAAGAATACATATGTTCATATAGTCAAGGAAGTTGACAGGGACGGACAGCCAAATACACAGAAGGCATAATCAAAGAGGAACAAAGGTATAATTGGCTGGATGATCAGAAGACAGGAAGGCAGTTCACACCTATCAGCCTCTGAAGCAGACAAGCTAATTTCCCAGCTAACAGCCTAGAGGTCAAGTTTACATCAAACAAGCCTCTAAGTCTCAGAGCCAAGGCAGTGCAGAAAACCTTCATTATGGCAGTTTAAAATACTTCGCTAGACCAAAAAGTGACATGTCCCAAACCTCAGTATCATCCTTATATTGCGTTGTGACTATAAGCTGATTATTTGATTTGGATGTTGTTTGGGGAACAGGGGAAGTCTTACAGAGTTCAGGCATTATAGGTACATTTTAAAATAAGGCGTACATTCTACATAAATTGTGTGTGTGTTTAATAATTCATATACGGTAATTTTCTGAGGGTAGAGGAATCCTGGTCATGCGAATTTGTCTTCTTTACTTTAATAAGTAGTCTTTAATAATTTTTACACGGTTTAGATGCAGGAAGGATGTTCCCAATGGTGAGGATGTCCAGAACCAGGGGTCACAGTCTGAGGATATGGGGTAGACCATTTAGGACTGAGGTGAGGAGAAATTTATTCACCCAGAGAGTGGCCGGCCTGTGGAATTCGTTACCACAGGAAGTAGTTGAGGCCAAAACATTTTGTGTGGTTTCAATAAGGAGTTAGATATTGCACCTGGGATGAATGGATCAAAGGATATTGGGGGGGGGGGGGGGGGGGGGGGGGGGGTGGGGGGGGGGGGCAGGATTAGGCTACTGAGTTGGATGATCAGCCATGATCATAATGAATGGCGGAGTGGGCCCGAAGGGCAGAATGGCCTCTTCCTTCTCCTATTTTCTATGTTTGTATGTTCTACGACTCTTCTGTTTATTCTCACTTGAGTTTTACTTGTCTCCTCGCATCAAAACAAAACAAAATTATACACCCCTACGAATTGGTGCTCCAAGCTGGGATAACCTCACGGATAACATCAACGTGCTTTGTGACCATGCAGAGTCGCTCTGTGAGTGCTGCGCTCACCTCTGAGCTCCTTGGAGATAGAACATAGAACAGTACAGCACAGAACAGGCCCTTCGGCCCTCGATGCTGTGCCGAGCAATGATCACCCTACTCAAGTCAACGTATCCACCCTATACCAGTAACCCAACAACCCCCCATTAACCTTATATGTTTTAGGACACTACGGGCAATTTAGCATAGCCAATCCACCTAACCCGCACATCTTTGGACTGTGGGAGGAAACCGGAGCACTCGGAGGAAACCCACGCACACACGGGGAGGACGTGCAGACTCCGCACAGACAGTGACCCAAGCCGGGAATCGAACCTGGGACCCTGGAGCTGTGAAGCATTTATGCTAACCACCATGCTACCCTGCTGCAGATGTGCTCGGCAGGTGCACACTTTTGAAGCCATTCATGGTTGTACCGTTCTGACAGCACAACGCTGTGGATGGATGTTTTAACGGGGGAGGTGGGGGAAATGATTCCAGCGTAAGGGCTGAATAATGAGATGCAAATGTACTATACTGAGGTTCCCGATCCTGAACGGCGGCATGCCACTGAGATGGGGAAGGGACGATCCCGACACACTTTCACACCGGTTGTAACTTCCTTGACCTATATGACCCCAGGCTAAGCTATTGACCCCATACTCTAGCACCTTCAGATGTTTTACTATGTTCTGGTGGGCTAAACAGCAGAACAAGGCCAGCGGCGTGGGTTCAATTCCCGTACCAGCTTCCCCGAACAGGCGCCGGAATGTGGCGACCAGGGGCTTTTCACAGTAACTTCATTGAAGCTTACTTGCGACAATAAGCAATTATTATTATTAAAGATGTGACAGTAATGCAAGTTGTTGTTGTTATATCCACCACAAAGGCACATTTACATTTTCCTCCTTAATCTGAGCCCAACTTCAGGTCACCAGCTGCTGAAAGTCCACAGCCACACCTTTCTGTCAACCACCTCACCCTCAGTGGTTGACATGAAAGGTCAGGAACGCCATTACCATACATTTAAATATCATTAGCGGACTATCTCAGTGTATTAGAACATAGAACATAAAACAGTACAGCACAGAACAGGCCCTTCGGCCCTCGATGTTGTGCCGAGCAATGATCACCCTACTCAAACCCACGTATCCACCCTATACCCGTTACCCAACAACCCCCCCCCCCCCCCCCCCCCCCCCCCCCCCCCCCCCCCCGCCTTAACCTTACTTTTTAGGACACTACGGGCAATTTAGCATGGCCAATCCACATAATCCGCACATCTTTGGACTGTGGGAGGAAACCGGAGCAAACCCACGCACACACGGGGAGGACGTGCAGACTACACACAGACAGTGACCCAGCCGGGAATCGAACCTGGGACCCTGGAGCTGTGAAGCATTTATGCTAACCACCATGCTACCGTGCTGCCCAAAATTGTATTGTTCCCCCCACATTTGGAGTTCCCCTCCTGCACTGACATGATGCCACGTTGGAGGGGTTTACAACAGCTTTTGACAAATGGTGACATGGTGAATGATCCCCACTGAGGGCAGACAGGTAAATACTTGCCCGCGGGGGATGGGGAGGGTGGGGGGTGCGAGGATCATGATCAGGCATACCCGGATAGTACCTGGGCACTGCCGCCTGGCAGTGTACCTGGCACTGTTGGGGAGGGGGCACTTCCATTGGGGAGGTCCATGGGGAAGGGAGGGGTGGATTTCCATGTTTGTGGGAGAGGGGGCTCCTATGTCTGTGAGGCGGATGGGTTCCCTGAGGTGGGAGGTATAGGCATTTTCTGTGTGGGTGGGGAGGGGATCTCTGTGTCTGTTGGGGGATCCTGTTATGTATTTAAATTGTTTTTAGAACAGGGCTCCTTTTAAAAACATTGCCTTGATCTCTTGAAGGCCGAGGTTGCTGGTAGTGCAGGCCTCATCGCCAGCGTGACTCATGGAGTTCTCCAGGATTTCTTTTGACTAAGTGTCAAAAAATATGATGAGAAAATCCAGCAGTGTGGCCAGCAGGCTACACCCTCCTTTTCCTGTCTGAGTTGGCATTTAGTCAAACAATGATAAAATTCCACCCCAGACAATATTTACGTTTGGGCAGATAAATGGCAAGTAATGTTCTCACCACACAAGCGTTAGGCAACAACTATCTCCAACAAGAGATAATCCAACCAGTTTCAACAATGCTCAAGAAGCTCGACACTATCCAGGAACAGAACAGACTGCTTGATTGACATCCGATCCACCACCTCAAATATTCACTGCCATCACCTTCGACGCACCATCGCGCTACTCTGTAACGTTTACAAGATGCAGCTTGCCAAGACATTACAAGACACATCAACAGCACCTCCCAAACCGGTGACCACGGAGACAAACAAATGCAGCAGGCATATGGAAACAAGTTCAGCTCTGAGCTCCACACCAACCTGACTGTTGTTTCACAGCACAGTTGTTTCACAGCGCCAGGGTCCCAGGTTCGATTCCCGGCTTGGGTCACTGTCTGTGCGGAGTATGCACGTTCTCCCCGCGTCTGCGTGGGTTTCCTCCGGGTGCCCCGGTTTCCTTCCACAGTCCAAAGATGTGCAGGTTAGGTGGATTGGCCATGATAAATTGCCCTTAGTGTCCAAAAAAAGGTTAGGTGGGCTTACGGGGATAGGGTGGAGGCGTGGGCTTAAGTAGGGTGCTCTTTCCAAGGGCCGGTGGGCCGAATGGCCTCCCACTGCACTGTGAATTCTATGATTCTATGAAGAGCCTCGAACTTCCTCCCTAGCAGCACTGTAGGTGTATCTACATCACACAGTCTGAGCAGCTGAAGAAGGCAGCTCACCACCACATTCTCAAGGGCAATTAGGAATGGGCGGCCAATGTTGGCCTTGCCAGAGATGCTTCCGTCCCATGAGTGAGGAAAAATAACTCAGTAGGTCAGTCAGTACCCGGGGAGACAAACAGATAAGTTAGTGCTTCAGGTTGGCACCTTCAAGTTTATTTAACCGAGGGTTTAATTTTCAACTTGTGCTGATGTTTATTTGTGGTTAACGACTGCTGCTGTGGGATTTGGTGACTTATTTTAATGCTGACGGAATTTATTTTCTGAAGTCTGCCCTTTATTGTTGTTATGGTAGATAATTTGCCTAATCCTACCCAATGTTTACCATTGACACCATTTAACCTGCGAACAAATAACAGGGGACTAATTCTCCAGTGAATTATGTTTGGAAAGATACATCAGGTTAACAGGCAATTCAAACAAATAGGAAAATAGGGCCTGACTGATTTACTGATATTACATTGGAAATGTTAGGTGTTCAAATCTTTTTGAAGAATAAGCCCAGCTAAAATTCTAAATTGTGGTGATAGAATAGTTCTGAACCCGGCTGGCCTTTCCAAATGCTCAGTTCTACCTGAATGTTATCCTTTATCCCGACCAACATGAGTGTCTTGATCCAATTCTCCAAGGTGTTCACGTAATCCTTCAAAGTGTTCCATCTGCTCCTCAATATTCATATTGTAGGTTCCTACTGTCGCCTTTTGCACATTGATTTGATTTCCACATGTCTCCTTGCTAGGGTCTTATTTGTTTGGTAATTGTAAGGATTCACTTTCATCTGAATTCAATTCCCACACCCTGTAAGATTCAAAATTCCCTTTTATTTACATAGAATTTACAGTGCAGAAGGAGGCCATTCGGCCCATCGAGACAGCACTGGCTCCTGGAAAGAGCACCCTACCCAAGGTTAACACCTCCACCCTATCCCCATAATCCAGTAAACCCCCCCAACACTAAGGGCAATTTTGGACACTAAGGGCAATTTAGAATGGCCAATCCACCTAACCTGCACATCTTTGGACTGTGGGAGGAAATCGGAGCACCCGGAGGAAACCCACGCTCACACGGGGAGGATGTGCAGAGTCGGAATCGAACCTGGGACCCTGGAGCTGTGAAGCGATTGTGCTATCCACAATGCTACCGTGCTGCCCCACGGCACCTATTGGCACCTTGGACCAATTTTTCATTTTGGCAGGAAAATTACATGCATATTATCCAAATGGTGAGAGATTGCAGAGCTCTGAGATGCAGAGGGCTGTAGGTGTCCTTGTGCATGAATCACAGAAGATGAGGATACAGGTGCAGCAATTAAGTGGGAAAACTAATAGAACTAGCATTTATAGCAAGGGGAATTGAATCCAAAAGTAGGGAGGTAGTGGGTGCGATTGTGTGGCCGCATTGCGTTCGAGCAAGAGCACAACACGGCCAGTAGATTCTGGGAGAGGCCTGTCGCAGGCTTCCCAACAGCCTTCGCACCTCACGGGATCTACCCAAGTCCCGTGAGGCATCGGAATCCAAAGCACGCCCAAAAAGGATGTGGCACATGTCTAAGTATGGTTTAAACCGATGTAGGCCGGTTCACCCAATATCTCCCGCCCTCCTGGGATTTACCAGCCTTCCCAGTGAATCTGCAGCCGGGCGCTGTTCAGTACTGGTCCACACAAATGTGGACCAGGCGGAACAGCACCGGGGTGGGGGGGGGGGGGGGGGGGGGGGTTGTCTCCCGAGCCATCAGCGACACCTGGGTGGTCAGGGATAGTGCTCCCTGGCCCTCCCCGAAATGCAGGCAGCTTGGCACTTCACAGATGGCACCATGGCACTGCCACCCTGGCACTGCCAAGCTGGTAGAAGCACTGTCCGGATGCCAGGGTGGCTTCGCAAGGGTGCCCTGGTGTCAGAGTGGCACTGCCAAGGGTCAGGACCCGTGGTGGGCCATGCTCATGAAAGGAGGGTAGACGAGGGAGTTCAGGCTGGAGGGACATATGACTGGTAAGTAGGGCCCTTTAGGAGTTTGTGGGGGGTGTTGTGTGGGGTCCTGGAAGGGGAGGGAAGCCTGTAATAGGGCATGGGGGGGGGCTGAGATTAGGGACCCCAAAGCAGAGTGAGCTAAACCGGTGAGAAACTCCTCAGGGCCCAAAAAAAGTGACTAAGGACGGGATTCTCCGGCCGTGCTCCCCCGTGGACCAGAAATTCCCGCCCGAGGTCAATGGACCTTTACATGGACCGCACCCCGCCCCTTGCGATCTTGATTTTCACCCTATGTTTCAGTTATTCAGGGCATTGGTGAGACCACATCTGGGTGGACTGCGTACATTATTAGTCTCCTTATTTAAGGAAGGATGTAAATGTGTTGGAAGCAGTTCAGAGAAGGTTTACCAGACTAATACCTGGATTGGGTGGGCTGTATGAGGAAAGGTTAGACAGGCTAGTCTTGTATCCGCTCGAGTTTAGAGGAGTAAGGGATTGCTGAATTAAAACATACAAGATCCTGAGGTGTCTTGACAGGGTGGATGTGGAGAGGATGCTTCATCTTGTGGGAGAATCTAGGACCAAGGGTCACTGTTTAAAAATAAGGGTGTAGCCCATTTAGGACACAGATGAGGAGAAATTAATTTCCGCCAGAGAGTTGTGAGTTTTTGGAATCTCTTCCTTAAAAGGCGGTGGAAGAAAAATCTTTGAATTGATTTTTGAAGAGAGGGGCAGATAGATTCTTCATAAGCAAGGAGATGAAAGGTTACTGGGGACAGGTGGAGTTGAGGGTGCAATCCAACAATCTCGTTGAATGGCGGAACAGACCCCAGGGGCCAAGTGGCCTACTTCTGTTCCAAATTCGTATGTATTAAAGTGTTTCACCGTAATAAAAAATCTATTCATAAAAATGTTTTTGAGTGTTTCTGAACCACTCTCGGCATCACGCTTGCAGACATCGTACGCAGGATGTCACACTTCATAAATCACAACTGAACAATCTGAAAGAAAAATGCGTGGTTATTTCCTGTTATTGTTGGACTTTGCGATAACCTGGAAAAGAACCAAGCAGCTGCCAATCCAGAGGAATTTCCAATAACAAGAATAGCTTGTCTCTAATTGACCACAGGACCTACTTAGAGTGTTTCCCACAGGGAATGACGGAGCTGAGCTTTTAAAGGGATCGGCAGGTTAACATCCAGACTAATGGCAAGCAATGTTATCAAAGATCAAACTATACTGCCGAATTAAAAAGGATTGTATTAAATTGCTATTCTTCTGAAACATAAATCTGTGATTTAACTTGGTTACGGCAGTGATTGGCTGGGTTATACGTAAGAGGGCAGTCTCAAGCTTGATTGGTTGAATGGTTTAAATCTGTCAGCGCTACAACTGGCCTCTGCTCTCCTTGGTCAGGGAGGGGAAAACACTGACAAGGAATTCTTCGGTTGACTCTTGTGCAGTAACGGGCCTGTTGGGAGTGCATGTGTAAGCATTGCCCAAAGAGGAGAGATCAGAGCTCAGTTACCATTCCCCCTCTCACAAACATCATTGCTTAAGCTCACTCAGGAATAACTGTCAGCAGGAGGACAAACTGTGCTCATAGAACTGTGTCCTGTCATCGGGTCTTTGGGAGAGGATGGACTACAGGCAGAAAATTAGTAGCATAAGGCAGAAGAAAATAAATGAAAAGTAAAATAATAATAATCTTTATTAGTGTCACAAGTGTGCTTACATTAAGTTACTGTGAAAATCCCCTAGTCGCCACACTACAGGGCCTGTTCCCTGAGGGAGAATTCAGAATGTCCAATTCACCTAACAAGCACGTCTTTCGGGATTGTGGGAGGAAACAGGAGCACCCGGAGGAAACCCATCGGGGCCCGGAGAATTGCCGGGGGGACCCGCTGCCAATGCCCCCCGACCGGCGTGGCGTGAACCCCACCCCCGCCTGAAAACCGGCACCGGAGAATACGGCAGCCGGCGTCAGGGTGGCGGGGCGGGATTTGCACCGCTCCCCGGGGATTTTCCGACCTGGAGGGGTTGTCGGAGAATCCCGCTCCTGCTGTTTCTTCATGAACTGTATGTATTTAAGCTTTACTTTTTTGTGAGAATCAATGCTGCTTAAGTGACAACTAAAAATAGTTCAGAAAACTCATGCAAGTTTATAAGGACCAGCTAGGTACTTTGCCAATGGCATCCTGTAACTTCTCTCATCTTTTTTATGAGGACAACGCCTGCTCTTTGAATCACTTTAACTCACTTGTGAATTGTTGTGTTTTACTTGTTTTAGACTGTGATGACATATTCCACAGGATTCCAGCAATTCTTAATTGAAAACAGCAGGGTGAGTTACTCTCCTTTGAAAAACTCTGAGCGGTGGGATCGCTGACCAGGTCATTCTTTCTTTGAAGCGCTGAATATGCAACTTCCAATCAACTCCATAGGAAACCCAAATGAAATGAAATGAAAATCGCTTATTGTCACGAGTAGGCTTCAATGAAGTTACTGTGAAAAGCCCCTAGTCGCCACATTCCGGCGCCTGTCCAGGGAGGCTGGTACAGGAATCAAACCGTGCTGCTGGCCTGCTTGGTCTGCTTGGAAAGCCAGTGATTTAGCCGAGTGAGCTAAACCAGACACCGGATAATAAAGGGCTGTCTTTCTATTAAACAGCTTAGCCTTTGCATCACATAGGATAACATTTCTGAAAGATAGGGGAGTTTTGAGTTCTGATAGTTAGTCAAGAGGTTTGGAACTGGACAGCTAGACTGCAAATCCTGTACAATTATTTGGCATAACTTATTAAAACACAGTGACTATAAAAATGACTTGTGTAGGAATTGGAACTCGTGACTTTACAAAGGCCTACTTGGATATGTGGGCGCAGAGAATATCTGAATGTGCCCAAACAAGTTGAATTTCTATTAATTAACCCTTTCATTGTCCACTCTTGAAAAAAGAAGCATAAAACCACAAGAGGAGCCCTACTGTACATTACTTAAAGGGCAAGTCTTATCCTCCATGTTGAGGGGAGATGGTTACTGATGGTGATGCCTGCAGGGAGTGGTGCTGCAGTATCAAAATCATTCATTGCTACTGTAAGGGGTCTGGGCCCAGCACTTGTTCCTCCATGCAGGCTATCATTGCAATTCCCCTTGGACTGCAGATAGAGAGGGAGGTAGAGCAAAGGCAGCCAAGGAAGGGGACAAGTTGATCATAGAATGAGGAGGGGGCGAGATGGGTAGGGCTCCAAGCAGGAAGCCCTATCCTCCTAGAGTCTGAGGGGAACTCCTGCCTCCACCCAAACCAGGGGCAATATATTTGGTGCGTGTGATTTGTGTGGTGGTGGTGGGGGGAGAAAATTCAGCCTTTTTCTGGCAGACGTCCCATCAAAGCTGTCACCTGAATCTTTTGCAGCACAACCTATGTGTGACCTCGATCTCTTGGGAAGTTGGTACACATGCTGTCCTTTCTTCCTGCCCTGGCTGTAGCCTAATCCTGCCCAGAAATACACGAGCAGACCTTATTTCTATTCTATCCTCAAAGGTTTGCAATGTATCAGTGTCTCAACTGTGAATGTCAGATCGCGTGATGGTGTTTCTTCCTCATCAGTCCCTTCTCACTCTCTCTGGGAACTGAAGGGGAAATGGGACTGACTGAAACACTACACAGAACCGGCACAGACTCGATGGGCCACATGGCCTTCTTGGCCATGTGCTGCAAGGACTCCATGACTTTATAAGAGATTGTGGGTTGAGGATAAAGCAGGAGTTGATATGGGTTTAGCAGGAAGATACCATCATGCTCAATGCTTTCAGCTACTATCTCACTGATGGCTGCCCCAATGATATTCAAATCCTTTCCTCCACAGGAGTGAGAACACATGCCTGTGTCTAAGCCCCACCAATTAGCTGCTGCTGCTGCCTATTATGGGCCACCTTGTCCTGGAGGAGAGAGTGTGGTGCAATATGTTTGGATGGTGTTCCTGCCACAGTTGAACAGTTGGTAGTTTATGCAAGCTGGAGGAGTGAGTGTACGGCTTGCAACAGCGCCAAATGTGTGAGAATGAGGCAAGGCTACGAAGATGAGTGACAGAGACGAGGGGAAGGGCTGCTGAAAGGTGAGTGAAGGGAATGTGGTGAATGGGGCAGTGTGAGAGGCTGCTGTGCCATTAGCAGGATGTGGCATGTGAGGAGGCATACATTGACCTTGACCTCTCCCGTACGGTTATTGAACTTCATCCAGAGTCTCGGTGCTAGACTGGTTACATTGGGTAACCGGACATCCCAGTTTTTCATTAAACATCCTGGTGCCTCAACAGTCTTCTCCAAATTGTCCTTGTTTTTAGATTTTCCTTGGTAAAATCCTTATATGAACCTTGGGTGGGAATCAACGTTCCCCTTTGCCGATATTGTAATTGGCAATCAGGCGGAGAATCCCTTCCGACGCGGTACCGGTTTGATGCTGGTTTTCTATCGTCCATCCCCTCAGAATTGGCTTCATCGCGTCGTATGCCGCACACTGTTGGAAAGGCGTTGGCACGTCACCTGAAGGCCTTCCCCCGATTCTCTGCCCTCGATGCTCTCAATCATGCAGGGGACATGTGGCCTCAGCGATCGGGAACCCTGCGTGGCGGCTGCGGACTGTGTCCAGCGCCGCCACAGTCGGCCGGGAGATGTGCTGCTGGCAGGGGTGCTTCCGCAAGGGTTTGGGGGGACTGGTGGTGGGTGGCCAGGGGAGACCAGGGGGGCACTATTTGGCAGGTCGGGTCCCTACACGGCCGGCGCCATGTTTTACGGCCCAACCACTGCAGGTTGTCGCCGTGGGCATGTGCGGCCACGGACCCAGCCATTCTCCAGCCGTTTATATCATGGGAGCCTGGAGTTTTACTCAGCACTGCTGCTAGCCCCTCACCGTCGCAGGATCGGTGAGGGATCACCGGCGATTTATGCGTCATAAAACACCACAGTTCCCATACCGGCATCGGCAATTAGCCTTAAAAATGGTGAATCCAGCCCCATATCTTTATTATTATTGTCACAAGTAGGCTTACATTAACATTGCCATGAAATTACTGTGAAAATCCCCTAGCCACCATATTCCGCCGCCTATTCGGGTACACAGAGAGAATTCAGAATGTCCAATTCACCTATAGAGGGATATGGGCCAAATGCGGGAAATTGGGACTAGCTTAGAGGTAAAAACTGGGCAGCATGGAATAGTTGGGCCAAAACCCTGTTTTCATGCTGTAAACCTCTATTACTCTGTGACCTAACAGCACGTCTTTTGGGACTTGTGGGAGGAAACCGGAGCATCCGGAGGAAATCCACACAGACACGGGGAGAACGTGCAGATTCCGCACAGACAGTGACCTAAGCCGGGAGTCGAACCCGGGTCCCTGGCGCTGTGAAACAACAGTGCTAACCACTGTTACCGCGCAGCCAGCATTTCACCTTTCCTTTCACCTGCCATCAGCATCTCTTCACTTCCTCTCCCCTGACACCACCCCCACCCTTTACCACATTCCCTATGTTCCATTTACTGTTGGAAAACCCAATAAAAACCCTCTTGCTCTGCACCCTGGGAATTGGAACACCGCGCACATGCCACCCTTGAAGCGATTGCGCCGGGACAATCCCGGGTCTACAGAAATCCTTCCCACCTGCATCCAGAACCTGGCCAGGAACCAATTTCTTTTCCCAAAAATGGCCCTCAGTAGGACAGCCTTTGGCTGCCCTGATTGGTTTGCCTTTCAGTGCGCTGATTGGCCATTCAGTCGGAATGCTCCGATTGGCTAATCAGGTATTCTATGGGCATGCTCAGTTTGAAGGGCTTTGGTGCCGAGGTGCAGTAGGGGTTCTTACTTGGAAGAACCCGTTCGGCTCCAAAGAAATTGCTTCTCAGCGAACTTTATGGGAAACCGCTCTCACGGTTTTGGGGGAAAATATCAGCTCTGAAAAAAATCGCCCTCAATGCGAATTGTTAGCGCAATAATCGGGGATAATGGTGCTGGTGGTATTTTGTGGAGATCAGGGGGGTTAATTCTTTGGCATGGGCTGGGGGTAATATACAGGTGGTCTTGGGGGTAATTTACAGGCAGTAACTGGAGTGAATCAGCTTCTGGGTGACAACAGAAGATTGACAGTGGTGTCCACCAATCGCAAGTCAGAAGTGGTCGTCTGATGGGACCCATCAGTGAACCACCAATCAGTGCTGAGGAACGTGGTGGGCAAGTTGAGTTGACCCGTGGCACATTCGACCAAACCTCTCGTTGAAAGATCACACGCTTTTCTCAATGCGGCTCTGGGGGCAAACAAAACCTCTCACAATTGAGCTATGTCCGCTGGTTTAAAATCCAACTTCTATCTTAAAATAGCTATTGTTGGAACCCAGTGTGAAATTAAAATAGACGGGGCTTTTAAACAGAGACTTATCTTTGTGCATTGCACCATAAAGTTCCAACTGAATAGAGGATTCTGGGAACTTGCGACAAATAAAGCCATTGGTTCAGTTTCATCTCGGAGAATGAAGCAGAAACGACATTCAGATGATTGTCTGTGGACTCTATCTGCTGTCTTCACTAATTGAGTGTCTTAATGGAGTTGCCAACTCTGGCTGGACATTTCCCAGGGGACGTCATTGCATGTTCTCCTACTTTCAACCGCTACTCCTCACACTCCTGTCATTGGTTGCCCATGGCATCCCGCCTTCCCCGGGCTTTTCAATGCGTCCCCGTTTTGACCTTTGAAAATCTGGTCACCCTACAGTTGCTTGGACTGTAAAAGCTACCTGCTCCCACTGCCTTCGTAGTATCTGTTGGGACGGAAGACAACCTCTCTCTTCCCAAGCGCGTCCTGCACCAAGGCCTCGCGGAATGCTCTCTAACCTGTAGCGCCGTCTTAGTAAGCTCTTGCTGGCCTCTGTTGCTACTAGAGTGCACCTTTGAGAAGTACAGTTTGGCTTTAAGTAAAGCTAGCTTTAATTGAGTTTGAGACCCCCTACTGAGGTGTGCCACCAGTCAGCGGAGCGTTTGGCTCCGCGCTGTACCCCACAATCATAATTAACAGGCAGCTCAAAGTTCCCCATGTCCAAATTCGGGGGATATCCAATTCAGCCTCCCAGGTATTGGCAGCCACCGAACTTGTCGATGCATTTTATGTGCCATGTAACTTTATAAATCAATTACTCCTGCCACCTGGTGGATAGAAATGGCAAACACTAAAATAAAAAAGAACACACAAATATAATTAAAATAGGTTTGGATCAATGTGAATCATATTTAATATAACAAATATCAAAATACTCAGTTTGACATATTTCTACTTGCAATTAAATGGACTAGCATCATCAAAAGAAAGGAAAAAGCTCTGGATGTGGCAAATTTAAAATGACCATGAATAATACAGGAAACTCACTGCCTGAAGAGAGAATTAATTTTTTAAGAGGTAGAGAGCCCGATCAAACAGCCTCGTCGTGCCTCTTGCGAGACGCTGTGATCTGGATTCCGCCCTCGCTGGGATCCAGATTTTCATACTTAAGTAAGCAGTTAGTCTCACTTAAATATGTCTACGTCGGAGTCTCCCAAGGCCCGGGATCGAACGCCATACCTGGGAGACCTCGACGTAGCACCGTTTCGCACTGGTGCACACAAGCATGGACGAGGCATAACAGCACCTGTGGGGGGAGGGGGGGCAGGTACTAGGTAGCCGGTGCTGGGGATCGGGCCTGGGAATGCTCTGTCCTTATGAGGTGGGGTGAGAGGGGCTCGAGGACTCCCTTTCAAGTAAGTCGGGAGGGCCTGGAGGCCGCGGTGGGAGGTTTGAGAAATCTGGGCAGAATTTAAAAATGGCACCCCGATCTCTTCCTGGACTGACGGGCTTGTCAGTGCAGGAAATGAAGGCAAGCGGGGCTTTGGCGGGGCCTTCCTATCCGAGGTAAAAAAAACAGAGTCCGGTTTGTAAGCGGGGTCGCTCTCGGTGTTGCAGGCGCCAGGAAACATACTCGCCAAGCCCACCCAGTCAGGTTGAGGTGCTGGGAAAGGAATAGGTTGGAGTTAGAAAGGTGCAATATTCCTTGGTTTCCACACATTAAGGAAGCAAGGTAAAAGATGACAACCCAGGCTCGTGTGACGAGGCAAAATCGGGGCAGCACGGTAGCACAGTGGTTGGCACAGTTGCTTCACAGCTCCAGGGGCCCAGGTTCGATTCCCGGCTTGGGTCACTGCCTGTGCGGAGTCTGCACATTCTCCCCATGAGTGCTTGGGTTTCCTCCGGGTGCTCCGGTTTCCTCCCACAGTCCAAAGATGTGCAGGTTAGGTGGATTGGCCATGCTAAATTGCCCTTAGTGTCCAAACAAAAGGTTAGGTGGGGTTACTGGGTTACAGGGATCGGGTGGAGTTGCGGGGTTAAGTGGGGTGCTCTTTCCAAGGGCCGGTGCAGACTCGATGGGCTGAATGGCCTCCTTCTGCACTGTAAATTCTATGATTCAAATTCTATAAATATGGAAATAGTTGGTGGCTGGAGCCAGGCTGGTTACGGGGTGGGATGCAGGAGCAGATTGGTCCTGCCACACGCCACATCGACAACGGGCTGTCTAACTTGAAAGAGAACAGACATGGAGCAGAGTTGAGAGCAACAAGAAGGTGTGGGAGGTCGGCAGATAAACCCGCAGTTATCAAAGCCTGTGGTGGATGCCAGGTGAGCTCCTCCTTGTACAAGAGGGATGAGTTTTTAAATTACCACTTAATTTTAAAGAAAGAGTGCCAAAATATAAATTACAAACATATGAAATAGGAGCAAAACTTAGCGTTTATTGTAAAAGGACTGGAATCTAAAAGTAGAGACATATTGTTGCAATTATTTTTCTGATATAGACTGCCCAATTATTTTTATTCCAATTAAAGTGCAATTTAGCATGGCCAATCCCCCTACCCTGCACATCTTTGTCTGTGGGGGTGAGACTCCTGTAGACACGGGAAGAATTTACAAACTCCACATGGGCAGTGACCTGGGGACGGGATTGAACCCAGGACCTCAGCACCGTGAGGCAGCAGTGCTAACCACTGCGCCACCGTGACACCCTATTTTATAGGGTGTTGATGAGACCATGTCTGGAGTATTGTGTCCAGTTTTGGTGTCCTTATTTGAGGAAGGATGTGGTGGCATTGGAGGCAGTTCAGAGGCAGTTCACCACATTGATTCCGAGGATGAAGGGGTTGACGAATGGGGAGAGATTGAACAGTTTGGGCTGATACTCGCTGGAGTTTTGAAGAATGAAAGGGGATCTGATCGAGGTACATAAAATACTAAGAGGGATTGATGAAGTAAATGTCGACCAAATGTTCCCCTTTGTGGGGAAATCTGGAATGGATATAGGCCAAGAGGCGGTAGATTTAGAAATAAGATGAGGAGAAACTACTCTGTATTTGAGTGGAAGTGTGTGTTTGTGTGTGTGTGAGTGTGTGTGTATGTCTGTGTCTGTGTGAGAGTGTGTGTTTGAGGGGAGCGTGTGTTTGAGGGGAGTGAATGAGTGACAATGTCTATGTGTGTGTGTGCAAGGGGAAGTGTGTGTTTGTGGGGTAGTGGGTAACAGCGTGTGTGTATGGGTGTGTGTGTGTTTGGGGGAGTGTGTGTGAGGGGAGGAGTGAGTGACAGTATGTGTGTGTGTGTGTGTGGGAGTGTGTGTGTTTGGGGGTGAGTGAGTGACGGTGTGTGTGCGTGGGGGGAGTGTGTGTTTAGGGAGTGAGTAATAGTGTGTGAGTGAGGGGGAGTGTTAGTGAGGGGAGGAGTGAGTGACAGTATGTGTGTGTGTGGGAGTGTATGTTTGTTGGGGGGTGTGAGTGACAGTGCCTGTGCATGGGAGGGCTGTTTGGGGGTGTGGAGTGGCAGAGTGTGCATGAGGGGAATGTATGTTTGGGAGGAGTGATGGTGTTTGTGTGTGAGGTGGGGAGTGTGTGTTTTTGGGGGGAGTGAGACACAGTGTGTGGTGGGGGTGGTGGTGGAGGAGTGTGTGTTTGGGGAGAGTGAGTGAGTGACTGTGTGTGTGGGAGAGTGAATGAATGACAGTGTGTGTGTGTCTGGGGGGAGTGTTTGTGGGGGGTGTGAATGACAGTGCCTGTGCATGGAAGGCTGTTTGGGGGGGTGGAGTGGCAGAGTGTGCATGAGGGGGAATGTATGTTTGGGAGGAGTGTGGTGAATGAGATTCACACGGTATTATAAGTTACCAATGTCACTCTGTTCCAAGTATATATATGTATCAATATTGTAAGTGCAGTTGCATTACCTAACCACCAGGGGGAGTAGCTCTGGGAGTACTCGAGAGTTTGTACTGGGCTCCCCTTGGCTCCGCCCAGAACTCCTCCCCCTGGAGCTGCTGTATAAAGATTCGTGCCACAGAGTCAGTCAGCCAGTTCACCGAAAGTTCAACGGTTAACAGGCTGGCTCTGTTGTAAGTATATTAAAACCACTATTCTAATCCTACAAGTACGTGTCCGTAGAATTGATGGTTCCATCAAGGAGTGACGGTGTTTGTGTGTGAGATGGGGAATGTGTGTCTGGGGGGAGTGAGACACAGTATGTGGTGGGGGTGGTGGTGGAGGAGGAGAGTGAGTGAGTGACAGTGTGTGTGTGTGTGGGAGAGTGAATGAATGACAGTGTGTGTGTGTTCTGGGGGGGGGTGTTTGTGGGAGTGAGTGACTGTGTGTGTGTGCGGGAGGAGTGGGTGTTGGTGGGTAGTTAGTGAGTGAGGGTGTGCTTGGGGCGGGAATGTGTGTTTGGGAGAGAGTGAGTGAGTGACCGTGTGTATGAGTGTGTGTGTATGTGTGTGCGGGAGGAGTGTGTGTTTGGATGGTGAGTGTATGAGTGTGTGTGTATGTGTGTGCGGGAGGAGTGTGTGTTTGGATGGTGAGTGTATGAGTGACGGTGGTATCTGTGTGTTTTCTCACCCACTTAACCAGCACACACCACCACATAGACACACATAAATCCTTAAGTGGCCAATTAACATGTCTGGGGAAGGCAGAAGGAAGTCGGCCAGCCCAGCGGGTTTCACTTCACTGGCTAAAGGTGGGCAGAAATTAGGGGAACGTCATTTGGAGGGTTCATCTGTGCTTATCAGGGGCATCCTCCGATATGGTACCCTCTTATGACTCTTCCAACTGGCTACTAATACATCCCCCACCCCCGGCCCCATCTCCCTCCTTGTTGGTGTCACAAAATCTGGCCCTGTATCAAGAATGCCTGTTCTTATCTGAAGTCCGACATCCACCTTTAGTTCTTTTTGGGACTGAGTGTATTCGGAGCACCGGCCGCTGCTGTGTTCTTGTGCTGCTGGGTCTACAAGGGCTGCCAGCCAGTGAGGGCAGGACTTCCTGTCCCTGGGAAGAGACGTCCCACTCTTAGTTCATCAATGTTGCCCCAGAGTATTATTACAGTGGGGCAGACTGGTTTAAAGTCAACGTGATTCCAATTGATCTTCTGACCAGGGTAGGTTGCAAGACAGTATGGAATACATCACACCACCTGTAAAATTCATCCCAGAGAATAAGGATAAATGTGTCTTGTTCAGGTTGGCTGTAACTAGTGGGAAATGGTGAGCAGTGCTGGCTGCTCAGTGAGCTCAGCTGTTTATGATCCAAATCAATGATTTAGTTGAGGGAACCCCACACGATTCTGACAGGGGGAAGGCACATATAGGGGTTGGTAGATATTCTTGCCCATCCCTGAGCTGTCCTCCATAATACTGCGGGTGGGTGGGTGCCAAAATCAGCAGGCCGCCCAACATATGTAAATAAAAGATTAAGTTTCAGCAGAGCTATTTTCGGAAATGGGAATTTTCAGAAACGGGAGGAGAAGGGGATTAAGACACTAAGAGATTTGTTTCTTTGGGGTCGGTTTGCAGGATTGAAGGAGCTGGGAGCGAAGTATGGGCTGGAGCAGGGGGAAATATTTAGATACATGCAAGGTCAAGGTTTTGCCAGGAAGGAGATACATGGCTTCCCGGTGGAGCCGGCCTCCACATTGCTGAAGGAGGTGCTGACGACAGGGGGGGCTGGAGAAGGAGGTAGTGAATGCCTCCACCTCGTGCGTGAGGTTGGGGCTGATACAGCTGAATGTGGTATATAGAGCGTACCTCACGAGGGCGAGGATGAGCGGGCTCTTTGAGGGGGTAGAAGATGTGTGTGAACGTTGTGGGGGGGGGGGGGGGTGGGGGGGGGGAGGGGGGGCTGCAAATTACATTAATATGTTTTGGTCCTGTCCAAAGCTACAGGATTACTGGCAGGAGGTCTTTAGGGTAATCTCTACACATGAAACTGGACCTGGGCCCTTGGGAAGCCATATTCGGGGTGTCGGACCAGCCGGGGTTGGAAACGAGTGCGGAGACAGATGTTGTAGCCTTCGCCTGGATGATCGCCCAAAGGATCCTTTTGGGATGGAGGGCAGCCTCTCCACCCTGTGCCCTGGTGTGGCGGGGGGACCTGTTGGAATTCTTGACTCTTGAGAATGTTAAGTTTGAACTGAGGGGAGGGATGGAGGGGTTCTACAATTCATGGGCGTTACTCATTACGCACTTTCAAGAATTGGATAGCATCGAACATTAGTTGGGGGGGGGTTGGGAGGGTGGCGGTGGGGGGGGGGGGACTGTATATGTTAATGGTAACTATGGGTGATTCCTGATTCCTTTTCCTTATTTGTTTTTGTTACCATGCGGGCAGTTGTTTGGGGGTTGGTGAGTAGGTAGGATTGTTGTTGTTGATATGGGGATTTACATTATATTCGTTATTGTTTATTGTTGATGGGTGTAAATGTGGGAGAAAATGTGAAGAAGGAGGAGAATAAAAATATTTTTAAAAAATGATTCAGCAGAGCTGGTTAACAATGCTACACTGCTTACTCCATAACACGATTGGCACAGGCCAGCAGGCGGAAGTGGCCAGCACATTCTTTCAAAACTGTTTTTAAAAAGGCAGGAACGAAGGGACTGCGATCTTCTGCGGGGGTGTGCACTTCTTGAAGATAGTACTCCACTTACCTTCCTCCTTGCCTGCACTGCAATACCCACACTGCCACCCCATTCGATCTCCCCCCACTCCCTAATATTCACAATCCCTCCCTGCCCAATACCCCTGACTTTCCCAAGTCTGGGATCCATCAGGGCCTTCATCTTGGGCCCGCTTGCAGTCAGATCAGCCGGCAGCTCCCGAGGGGGTGACCTCCTCCCTGTAACGGGTAGAAGTCCCGCACTTTCCTTGTTGATTTTCGCGGAATATTGTCATTGCGGAGTGTAATTTATCTTTGTTGGCTGGTTTCCAATGGACCTTTTAGTTGGGTTGTGGGGCTGGCAATATGCTGGACTATACACATTGGAGTGCGGGTACAGCTTGCCCCCCCCCCCCCCCCCCCCTCACCACCCACCATATATAATTCAGCCTCGTAGGTGACGTCTCAGAGGATTGGACAATAGTCAATGTTGTTCCTTTGTTTCAGAAGGGTAGCAGAGATAATCCAGGGATTATATGCCGGTGAGCCTTACGCTGGTGGAAATTATTGGAAAGATTCTTAGAGTCCGAATTTACTCATATTTGGAAACAAATGGACTTATGAACGATAGGCAGCATGGTTTAGAGAAGAGGAGGTCATGTTCACTAACTTGATTGAATTTTTTGAGGAAGTGACAAAGATGATCGATGAAGGAAGGGAAGTGGATGTTGTCTACATGTTGTCACAGTAAGAAGTCTTACAACACCAGGTTAAAGTCCAACGTGTTTGTTTCAAACACTAGCTTTTGGAGCACTGATCCTTCCTCAGGTGAATGAAGAGGTATGTTCCAGAAACATATATATAGACAAAGTCAAAGATGCCAGACAATGCTTAGAATGCGGGCATTAGCCGGTGATTAAGTCTTTACAGATCCAGAGATAGGGGTAACCCCAGGTTAAAGAGGTGTGAATTGTCTCAAGCCAGGACAGTTGGTAGGATTTTGCAAGCCCAGGCCAGATGGTGGGGGATGAACGTAATGCAACATGAATCCCAGGTCCCGGTTGAGGCCGCACTCATGTGTGCAGAACTTGGCTATAAGTTTCTGCTCGGCGATTCTGCGTTATCGCGCATCCTGAAGGCCGCCTTGGAGAAGGCTTACCCGGAGATCAGAGGCTGAATGTCCTTGACTGCTGAAGTGTTCCCCGACTGGAAGGGAACATTCCTGCCTGGTGATTGTCGCGCGATGTCCGTTCATTCGTTGTCGCAGCGTCTGCGTGGTCTCACCAATGTACCATGCTTCGGGGCATCCTTTCCTGCAGCGTATGAGGGAGACAACATTGGCCGAGTCGCACGTGTATGTACCGCATACCTGGTGGGTGGTGTTCTCACGTGTAATGGTGGTATCCATGTCGATGATCTGGCACGTCTTGCAGAGATTGCCATGGCAGGGTTGTGTGATGTCGTGGTCACTGTTCTGAAGGCTGGGTAGTTTGCTGCAAACGATGGTTTGTTTGAGGTTGCACGGCTGTTTGAAGGCAAGTAGTGGGAGTGTGGGGATGACCTTAGCAAGATGTTCATCTTCATCGATGACGTGTTGAAGGCTGCGAAGAGAAGATGTTGTAGTTTCTCCGCTCCGGGAAAGTACTGGATGACGAAGGGTACTCTGTCGGTTGTGTCCCGTGTTTGTCTTCTGAGGAGGTCGATGCGGTCTTTTGCTGTGGCCCGTTGCAACTGAGTCGAGCGCCGTATCCCGTTCGTACGAGGGCATCTTTCAGCATCTGTAGATGTCTGTTACGCTCCTGCTCGTCTGAGCAGATCGTGTATACGGAGGGCTTGTCCTTGGGGATGGCTTCTTTAATGTGTTTAGGGAGGAAGCTGGAGAAGTGGAGCATCGTGAGGTTATCCGTGGGCTTGCGGTAAAGCGAAGTGCTGAGGTGGCCGTCCTTGTTGAAGACGAGTGTGTACAAGAATGCAACTGATTTTGGAGAGTAGTCCATGGTGGGTCTGATGGTGGGATGGAACTTATTGATGTCATTGTGTAGTCATTTCAGTGATTCTTCGCCGTGGGTCCAAAGGACTTCAGTAAAGCCTTTGACAAGGTCCCCCATGGCAGACTGGTACAAAAGGTGAAGTCATACAAGATCAGAGGTGAGCTGGCAAGATGGATGCAGAACTGGCTCGACAGAGGGTAGTGGCAAAAGGGTGCTTTTCTGGATTGAAGGCTGTGGCTAATGGTGTTCCACAGGGATCAGAGCTGGGACCCTTGTTGTTCGTAGTATATATAAATGATTTGGAGGAAAATGTAGCTGGTCTGATTTGTCAGTTTGCAGATGACACAAAGATCAGTGAAGTTACAGATAGTGATGCGGATTGTATGAGATTTGGGTGGAGAAATGACAGATGGTGTTAATTCTGGACAAATATGAGGTAATGCATTTTGAAGGTATGATGCAGGTGGGAACTATACAGTAAATGACAGAACCCTTTGGGGTATTGACAGGCAGAGAGATCTGGACGTACAGGTCCACAAATTACTGAAAGTGGCAATGCCGATGGATAAGGTAGTCAAGAAGGCATGCAGCATGCTTGCCTTCATCTTTTGGGCCATTGAGTACAGAAATTGGAAAGGCATGCTGCAGCTGTACAGAACCTTAGTTAAGCCACATTTGGAATATTGCATACAATCGGGTTGTCACACTACCAGAAGGATGTAGAGGCTTTGGCGAGGGTACAGAAGAGGTTTACCAGGATGTTGCCTGGTCTGGAAAGTATTAACTTTGAGGAGAGGTTAGATAAATTGATTGTTCTCACTGGAATGACAGAGGTGAGTGGTGATGTGATTATGAGTGACATGGACAGAGTGGATAGTCAGACGCTTTTTCCCAAGGTGGAAAAATAAATTACTAGTGACATAGGTTTAAGGTGCAAGGGGGAAAGTTTGGAGATGTGTGAGGCAAATGTTTTACACAGAGGGTGGTGAATGCCTGGATCGTGCTGCTGGGGGAGGTGGAGGAAGTAGATACGATAGCGGCACTTAAGAGGCATCTTGACAAATACATGAATAGGATTAGAATAGAGGGATATGGACCCTGGAAGTGCAGAATGTTTTAGTTTAGACAGACATCATAATTGGCGCAGAGGGTCAAAGGGCCTGTTTTCGTACTGTTCAGTTCTTTGTTCTTTGTTCTAATGCATATGTACAGTCTTGTTATTCTTACCTTAGGAAGGTTATACCCAACTTGGAGGAATTCTGATTCCATGGATGAGGAAATTTCCATATTGTCAGGTGGATGTACCTTTAAGAAATGGGTGTTTATCAAATAGCTGCAGCGATGTCAGTGTTTGTGGGTGGAGCTGGTCTGTCTGTCTTTTTACTCTCGTTTTGAGCTGCAAAGCTGCAGTGTAGCTCTGTTTTTGGTTTTGTTTTTAGTTGGAGAGCTGTATTCAAAGCAAGCAGATGTGTATAGATCTCTTCCTCTGCAATCTAAAGAATGTCTCCAGATCACTTGATGATTTCAAAGTAATACCTGTTTCTGTAGAGAATTTAAACTTGCTGTCTTTGTCAAAAAGGGGTTTAACTTATGGATGTTGCTAGGAAAGATATTAAGGGTTGCCTATAGAGTATTGTGTATGTGGGGTTATGTGTGTTGGTAGTTGATAAGATGTTTACTGTGTGTTTATAAAATGTTAACTGGGTTCATAGAATAAACATTGTTTTGTTTTTAAAATACTTAAGGTCTCTGTTACATAACACCTGTAAAGTGGACCCTTGTGCTCCCCATAACCAAAATCTTTTTAAAGTCATGAGTCAGGTGAACTCCATGATATACTTTGGTGTTCTCTAAACCCTGGCCCATAACAATATGAGGAGAGATTGAATAGGCAAGGCCTATATTCCCTAGAATTTATAAGAATGAAAGATGATCGCATTGAAACATATACAATTCTTCAGGACTTGACAGGATAGATGTTGGCAGGATGTTACCCTGCACCGTGAAATCTAGAACACAGGGTAACAGGCTCAAAGTATGGAACTGGCTTTTAGAACTGAGAGGAACCTTAAAACTGAGTTTGTGAATCTTTGGAATTCTAAACCCCAGATAGATGTGGATGAAATGAAATGAAAAATGAAAAGAAAATGAAATGAAATGAAAATTGCTTATTGTCACAAGTAGGCTTCAAATGAAGTTACTGTGAAAAGCCCCTAGTCGCCGCATTCCAGCGCCTGTTCGGGAAGGATTGTACGGGAAATGAACCGTGCTGCTGGTCTGCCTTGGCCTGCTTTCAAAGCCAGCGATTTAGCCCTGTGCTAAACTGCATGTTCATGAGCATGTTCAAGACAGAGATCATAGAATCATAGAATTTTCAGTGTGGAAGGAGTCCATTCGGCCCATTGAGTCTGCACCGACCCTTGGAAAGAGCAACTTACCCAAGCCCACACTTCCACCCTATCCCCGTAACCCAATCCAACCTTTTTGGACACTAAGGGCAATTTAGCATGGCCAATCCACCTAATCTGCACATCTTTGGACTGGGGGGAGAAACCGGAGCACCCGGAGGAAACCCACACAGGCACTTGGAGAACGTGCAGACTTCGCACAGACAGTGACCCAAGCCGGGAATCGAACCTGAGACCCTGGAGCTGTGAAGCAACCATGCCAACCACTGTGCTACAGTGCTGCCCACAGTCGATAGATTTTTGGATACTGAGTGAATCATGGGTTAGAGGGACAATGGAAGAAGGTGGAATTTATGTAACAGTTCAGTCATAATCTTTCTGAATGGCAGAGCAGGCTTGAATGGTTAAATTGTGCATACCTGCTTCTATTTCTTAAGTTCTTATTTTTAAAATTTAGCATTTTACATTTATACTTTTTTTCCTTTCTTTTCCCTCCTGCTTCTTTTTTCCCCCTCCATTTATCCAATCATTCTTTTCATCTCTTTTTCTGTTCCTGTACCTGGTTTGACTATTTGATTCTCAGTCATTCCGAGACACTGAGTTGGACGAGGAAGGCAGCAACGCCAAGGCTGATTTCATCTCCATTCAATGAGGTGAACTAACCACTAGGTGGTGATCAGGAGCAAGTTTCAAGCTCATTTTTCTCCTTCGCCTGAGGCACAGCGGACCAATATAATGCTCCTACTGTCAGTTCCTTTGGAATCAATTCTGGGACCTTATTGGTTCAGCTCATACTAGACTGCACATCCCAACCAAAGCATCAGGAAGGCATGAATGTAAAAACTACTCATGGCTATGATTTTCCTTTTTTTTAATATAATTTTTATTGGAATTTTTTACAGAAAATATAAAACATAACGACAAACAATGAAATGCAACAAAATAACCCATAATAACTGTAACACCCCCAGACCGTATCTACGCATGTATCACATCCCCCACCCCCCCCAACCCCAATGAACAACAAAGAACTTAAAAATAAATTTAAATTAAATAAACAAACATAGTCATTGTCCGCCCCCCCCCCCCCCCCTCCCCCCCGGGTTGCTGCTGCTGCTGCCCCAGTACCCTATCGTTGAGCCAGAAAGTCGAGGAAAGGTTGCCGCCGCCTAAAGAACCCTTGTACTGACCCTCTCAGGGCGAATTTGACCTTCTCTAGCTTAATGAAACCCGCCATGTCATTGATCCAGGTCTCCACGCTTGGGGGCCTCGCATCCTTCCATTGTAGCAAGATCCTTCGCCGGGCTACTAGGGACGCAAAGGCCAGCACACCGGCCTCTTTCGCCTCCTGCACTCCCGGCTCCACCCCAACCCCAAAAATCGCGAGTCCCCATCCTGGCTTGACCCTGGATCCTACCACCCGCGACACCGTCCTCGCCACCCCCTTCCAGAACTCCTCCAGTGCCGGGCATGCCCAGAACATATGGGCATGGTTTGCTGGACTCCCCGAGCACCTGACACACCTGTCTTCACCCCCAAAGAACCTACTCATCCTCATCCCAGTCATGTGGGCCCGGTGCAGCACCTTGAATTGGATGAGGCTAAGCCGCGCACACGAGGAGGAAGAATTAACCCTCTCTAGGGCATCAGCCCATGTCCCGTCTTAGATCTGTTCCCCCAGTTCCCCCTCCCACTTAGCTTTCAGCTCCTCTACTGACGCCTCCTCCGCCTCCTGCATAACCTTGTAGATATCAGATATCTTCCCCTCTCAACCCAGACCCCCGAAAGCACCCTGTCGCTCACCCCCCTCGTGGGAAGCGAAGGGAATCCCTCCACCTGCCGCCTAGCAAATGCCTTTACCTGCAGATACCTGAACATGTTCCCCGGGGGAGGTCAAATTTCTCCTCCAACTCCCCCAGGCTCGCAAACCTCCTATCAATAAACAGGTCCCTCAGCTGTCTGATGCCCGCTCTGTGCCAACCCTGAAATCCCCCGTCAATGTTCCCCGGGACGAACCTATGGTTCCCCCTTAACGGAGCCTCCATCGAGCCCTCCACTTCTCCCCTATGTCGCCTCCACTGCCCCCAAATCTTGAGGGTAGCCGCCACCACCGGACTCGTGGTATACCTCGTAGGAGGGAGCGGCCATGGCGCCGTTACCAGGGCCCCCAGGCTTGTATCTCCACAGGACGCCCTCTCCATCCGTTTCCATGCTGCCCCCTTCCCCTCCATTATCCACTTGCGCACCATCGGCACATTGGCTGCCCAATAATACCCCGAGAGATTGGGTAACGCCAGCCCCCCCACCATCTCTACCCAGCTCCAAGAAGACCCTCTTCACCCTCGGGGTCCCATGCGCCCAAACAAAGCTCATGATGCTGCTAGTCACCCTCCTAAAAAAGGCCCTAGGGATAAAGATGGGCAAACACTGAAAAAGGAACAGGAACCTTGGGAGAACTGTCATTTTGACGGACTGCACTCTACCCGCCAACGATAGTGGCACCATGTCCCACCTTTTAAATTCCTCCTCCATCTGCTCCACCAGCCTGGTAAAATTAAGCTTATGGAGAGTCCCCCAACGCCTGGCCACCTGCACCCCCAGGTATCTGAAACTCTTCACTGCCCTCTTAAATGGGAGTCTCCCAATTCCCTCCTCCTGATCACCCGGGTGTACTACAAATACCTCACTCTTGCCTAAATTTAACTTATAGCCCGAGAAACCCCCAAATTCCGCTAACAGCTCCATCACCCCCGGCATTCCCCCTTCTGGATCCACCACATACAACAGCAGGTTGTCCGCATACAGCGATACACGATGTTCCTCCCCACCCCGCACCAGACCTCTCCATCTCCCTGACTCCCTCAACGCCATAGCCAAAGGTTCAATCGCCAGTGCAAAGAGCAAGGGGGACAGGGGGCACCCCTGCCTGGTCCCACGGTAGAGCCTAAAGTACTCCGATCTCCTTCCATTGGTAACTACACTTGCCATCGGAGCCGCGTAGAGCAGCCTCACCCATTTGATGAATCCCTCCCCGAATCCGAACCGCTCCAGCACCTCCCACAGGTACCCCCACTCAACTCTATCAAACGCTTTCTCCGCATCCAGCGCCACCACTATCTCCGCCTCCCCCTCCACTGCCGGCATCATAATAACATTTAGCAGTCTCCGCACATTCGTGTTGAGCTGCCGTCCCTTGACAAATCCTGTCTGATCCTCGTGTATCACCCCGGCACACAGTCCTCTATCCTGGTGGCCAGGATCTTCGCCAGCAACTTAGCATCAACATTGAGGAGCGAGATAGGCCTGTATGATCCACACTGCAAGGGGTCCTTATCCCGCTTCAGGATCAGAGAGATCAGTGCCCGCGACATCGTCGGGGGCAAAGCCCCCCCTCCCATGCCTCATTGAAGGCTCGCACCAACAGATCCGCATACTTTTTATAAAATTCCACCGGGAACCCATCCGGCCCCGGCGCCTTACCTGACTGCATTTGTCCAATCCCCCTGACTAGCTCCTCCAACTCTATCGGTGCCCCCAGCCCCTCTACCAGCTCCTCTTGAACCCTTGGGAACCATAGCCTGTTCATGAAGCTCTCCATCCCCCCTCTCCCCATCGGAGGTTCTGACCGGTACAGTTCCTCGTAGAAGTCCCTAAAGACCCCATTTACTTCTGTCCCCTTCTGCACTACATTCCCACCCCTATCCGTCACTCCACCAATTTCCCTAGCCGCATCTCGCCCGCGGAGCTGATGCGCCAACATCCTGCTCGCCTTCTCCCCATACTCATATACCGCGCCCTGCGACCTCTTCCACTGTGTCTCCGCCTTTCTGGTGGTCAACAAGTCAAATTTGGCCTGCAAACTACGCCGTTCCCCTGGCTATGATTTTCTTGATATTCAGTCCCAGCCAGCCATTGGAAGAAAATTAGATGGTCCAGAATTTGAGATGTCTGATATGCACTGTTGGTTAGACTTTTCCTTCCGCTGAAAGTATGTTCCCCTGTAAGATACCAGGGGCAAAATTCTCCGCGGACCGTCGTGACGCCGATTTCCGGCGAGCAAACGTTGTGCAGATGACTCCGGCGTCGGGGCCTTCTTTTAGGCCGCTAATCTCTGTTCCCGGAGGGGCTAGCATTGGACCGACGCGATACGCGTCATTTTAATGCGCTGCAGAAGTGGCGCGTTGAGAGAGAGAGGACGGGTACCGGCGGGAGGAGAGGAGGAGGAAGGAAGTGGGGGGGGAGGAGGGAGGAAGGAAGGGGGGGGGAGGAGGGAGGAAGGAAGGGGGGGGAGGAGGGAGAAAGGAAGGGGGGGAGGAGGAAGGAAGGGGGGAGGAGGAAAGAAGGGGGAGAGGAGGGAGGAAGGAGGGGGGAGGGAGGAAGGAAAGGGGGGAGGAGGAAGGAAGGGGGAGGAGGGAGGAAGGAAGGTGGGAGGAGGAAGGAAGGGGGGAGGAGGGAGGAAGGAAGGGGGGGGAGGAGGAAGGAAGGGGGGAGGAGGAAAGAAGGGGGAGAGGAGGGAGAAAGGAGGGGGGAGGGAGGAAGGAAAGGGGGGGAGGAGGAAGGAAGGGGGGAGGAGGAAGGAAGGGGGGAGGAGGGAGGAAGGAAGGGGGGAGGAGGAAGGAAGGGGGGAGGAGGAAGGAAGGGGGGAGGAGGAAGGAAGGGGGGAGGAGAAAGGAAGGGGGGGAGGAGGAAGGAAGGGGAAAGGAGGAAGAAGGGGGGGAGGAGGAGGAAGGAAGGGGGAGGAGGAGGAGGAAGGAAGGGGGGAGGAGGAGGAAGGAAGGGTGGGGGGGAGGAGGAGGAAGGAAGGGGGAGGAGGAGGAAGGAAGGGGGGGAGGAGGAGGAAGGAAGGGGGGGAGGAGGAAGGAAGGGGGGAGGAGGTAGGAAGGGGGGAGGAGGAAGGAAGGGGGGGAGGAGGAAGGAGGGGGGGAGGAGGAAGGAAGGGGGGAGGAGGAAGGAAGGGGGGAAGGAGGAAGGAGGGGAGGAGGAAGGAAGGGGGGGAGGAGGAGGAAGGAAGGGGGGGAGGAGGAAGGAAGGGGGGAGGAGGTAGGAAGGGGGAGGAGGAAGGAAGGGGGTGGAGGAGGAAGGAAGGGGGGAGGAGGAAGGAAGGGGGGAGGAGGAAGGAAGGGGGGAAGGAGGAAGGAGGGGAGGAGAAGGAAGGGGGGAGAAGGAAGGGGGGAGGAGGAAGGAAGGGGAGGAGGAAGGAAGGGGGGAGGAGGGAGGAAGGGGGGGAGGAGGAAGGAAGGGGGGCAGGAGGAGGAAGGAGGGGGGAGGAGGAAGGAAGGGGGGGAGGAGGAAGGAAGGGGGAGGGAGGAAGGAAGGGGGGAGGAGGAGGAAGGAAGGGGGAGGAGGAAGGGGGAGGAGGGAGGAAGGAAGGGGGGGAGGAAGGAAGGGGGGGAGGAGGAAGGGGGGCGGAGGGAGGAAGGAAGGGGGGGAGGGAGGAAGGAAGGGGGGAGGGAGGAAGGAAGGGGGGAGGAGGAAGGAAGGGGGGAGGAAGAAGGAAGGTGGGGAGGAGGAAGGAAGGGGGGAGGAGGAAGGAAGGGGGAGGAGGAAGGAAGGGGGGGAGGAGGAAGGAAGGGGTGGAGGAGGAAGGAAGGGGGGAGGAAGGAAAGGGAGGAGGAAGGAAGGGGGGAGGAGGAAGGAAGGGGGGAGGAGGAAGGAAGGGGGGAGGAAGAAGGAAGGGGGGGAGGAGGAAGGAAGGGGGGAGGAGGAAGGAAGGGGGAGGAGGAAGGAAGGGGGGAGGAGGAAGGAAGGGGTGGAGGAGGAAGGAAGGGGGGAGGAAGGAAAGGGAGGAGGAAGGAAGGGGGGAGGAGGAAGGAAGGGGGGAGGAGGAAGGAAGGGGGGAGGAGGAAGGAAGGGGGGAGGAGGAAGGAAGGGGGGGAGGAGGACGGAAGGGGGGGAGGAGGAGAGAGGGGGGGTGTGTGGGTACCGGCGTGGGGAGGGGGTGTGGGTACCGGCCTTCAGAGGGAGGGGGGGGGGGGGGGTGTGGGTACCGGCCTTCAGAGGGAGGGGGGGGGTGTGTGGGTACCGGCCTTCAGAGGGAGGGGGAGGGTGTGTGGGTGAGGGGGAGGGGGGTGTGGGTGGTGGTGAGGGGGGTAGGGGTAGTGAGGAGGGGGTAGGGGTGGTGAGGAGGGGGGGTAGGGGTGGTGAGGTGGGGGCAGCGGCGTGCAGAGGCGGGGTGACGGTGCGTTGACGCCGCCCCCACCACCCCTACGCCACTCCAACGCCGCCCCCCTCTCACTCAACGCCGGTACCCCCCCCCCCCTCTCTCTCTCTCTCAACGCCGGGACCCCCCCCCCCCCAACGCCGGGACTCTCTCTCTCTCCCCCCCCCCACCACCCCACAAATGCCGGTACTCTCCCCCCACCACCCCACCACCCCACAAGCGCCGGTACTGTCCTCCTCCCCCCCGCACTCGATATTGGTAACTGAACGGCGTCAACCATCATCAATGGTTGACGCCGTTTTAAAGGTACCTTGTTTTTCGCCGACGTGACCCATGGGTCACGTCGGCGGGCCTTCGGCCCATCCGGGCCGGAGATTTGGTGAAACTAAAAATATAATGACATCCCGCCGGCGCCAGCTGTTCTCAGAGGCTGCCGGCGGGATTTGCACAACGCCGGATTTTGGCCGGTCGGAGATTTAAAAACCCGGCGGGAGCGGGAATAACGCCGCCGCCGGCCGATTCTCCGACCCTGCGTGGGGTCGGAGAATTTTGCCCCAGAAGTGTAAGTCAATAATGGTGAAGTGAGGACATCAGGGTATCTGGGGCCTTGGTAAATGAATGGATATATGCTTGCACCCACCGTACCTGCAAACTACCTTCCCATCTCTAACCTCCCTTTCCTCTCCATAGCCCTTGAATGTATTGTTTCCTCCCAAACCTGATGCTTATCTCACCCAGAACTCAATGTTTGAATCCCTCCAATCAGGTTTCCGGCTTTTTCACAATTCTATCACCAATGGTATTCTATGTGATTCTGCCAAAGGCTATCATTTCTCCTCATCCTTATCGACCTATCTGACACTGTTGCCCACACCATCCTCCTCCAACTTACAGAATCTTTACAGTGCAGGAGGAGCCATTCAGCCCATTGAGACTGTTCTTACTCTCTGAAAGAGCATTCTATCTGGTCCCAATCACCTGCCCTATCCCCGTAACCTTGCACATTCTCCTTTCTCAGATAGCAATCTAATTCCCTTTTAAGTACCTCTATTGGACTGCCTCCATCACCTCCCAGGAAGTTAATTCCAGATTCTGGGTGATGAAATGTTTCCTCACATCATTTTTACTCTTTATGCCAATTATTTTGAATCAGTACCCTCTCGGTCTTGATGCTCTATTGGGTGGGAACAGTTTCCCACTTTTTTCCCTGCCCATACCCCTCAGGATATTGAATACCTCGAACAAGCCTTCTCTCTATCTTCGTTTCTCCAAGATAAACAATCCCAACCTCTCCAATCTATCCTCATGGCTACAGATCTTTATCCCTGGAATCATTTGTGTGGATCTCCAATGTATTCACTCCAATGATTTCACATCCTTCCTCATGTATGCCTCCCAGAGCTGGACACACCACCTCACCTCCATTCTCGGGATAGGCTGCACCCAACTGATTCCATCCTTATCTATCCAATCATAGCAAAGAATCAATAGTTTATCTTCCTTCTCCTGCACTGTTACCTCTGGATTGATCCTTGGCATTCCCTTTTTTCTCATCTACAACCTGCTCCTTGGCAACATCATCTGAAATCCTGTTACGGACAGGATGGGGAGAGAATTTAAAGCTTCATATCCTCACCCTTATCCTCCTTAATCAGTGAGGTTTTGGAGAGAAAAATGTGCATGTTTCTTAGACCCTGGCGTGTGTTTGGGCAATTTAAATAGCAGCAGCAAGCTTTTGTGCATTTAAATAAATATTTATTCACACATTCATCGCAAACATCTAAATGCTACATCACATACACACACACACATATGAGAAGGATACAGTTCAAGAGAATATTGCACTTTTACAACTGTAAACAAAATAATAGTTCCAAGTTCACATGGTTGGCTGATTGTAGGAAAAATGATCATTGCAGTCCTGGTGGCGTATTCATTACAAAAGAGTAATTTAGGTGTTTCAATAACTGTTGTTGTATATCAGGAATAATTGTAGGATTCCCTCGAAGGGATGGACGCAACAATCTCCATGTTTGCACCGGCCTGGATCTGCTGCCTTCTCTGTTTCTAATGCCTTGTAGCTAGTGGCCTGTGTAGACTGACTGACTAGTTTCTCTCTAGTTCTTGGGATAATAGATTTGTTATATTGTTACAAGCGAGATGGGAGCTCACATATTATCCAGCTCCACTACCCTAGAGACTGTAACATTAATTTAAAAGTTTAATTTACTCGCCAAAATGGCTAATTACTTACCTTTGCTCTGGTACCCAGGATAAAAGAGACTTAACCAGGCTTCATTCAATAAACTAAAAACTTATTAAGTTATTTTCACGTAAAACTTCTATTTTAGCAACATGCAGAAACTAGTTAACACAAAGTTATACTTTGGAAGTATAACCATATATCTCTTCATAAACAATCCCCTCAGCAGACACACAGGCACACACACACACATACAAACAAATTTGTCTGTTGTCAATCTGGGTGCAGACAAATTACACACAGATGAGGATTCTTTGGCTATAGGTTGATAGTCGCACACAATTTCAGGGGAGGCTGAGAGAGAGACAGCTAGCATTGGGACTGACTTCAAAACCAGCAGGTCCAAAATGTTTTCCTCTCTGCAATGTGATTTTTAGCAAGTTCGCAGTCTTTGCCTTTCTGCAGGTTCCCCCTCATCCATTGAAGTAATTGAAATTTGAAACAAACAATCAGATCTTCCTCAAGTACCATACAGGTCAAGTGATTTCCTGGACGAGACCAGCTTGTTGATGATTCAAATATGAACTTATGACCCTTTAAAAAATGCTCTAGGTCAGTATCCAAACGTCCGGACAATGCAATGACCTTCCATATTTTAACAGAAAAATTCAGTCCTGAAAGGTATTATTACTACATGTAGCTAGTTTCAGTCAAATGCCAATGCTTCTATTGTCCGCATAATGGTTTGGAGACAACGTGATTTATTTACTTTCAAAAAAATAAATTTAGAGTACCCAATTATTTTTCCCCCCAATTCAGGGGCAATTTAGCGTGGCCAATCCACGGAACCTGCACATTTTTGGGTTGTGGGGGCGAAACCCATGCAGACATGAGGAGAATGTGCAAACTCCACACGGACAATGACCCAGGGCCGGGATTTGAACCCGGGTTCTCAGTGCCGTGAGGCAGCAGTGCTAACTACTGCGCCGCTAGCCATCCAGGGTGATTTATTTACAAAGGAGGAATGATTGGTAACCCATCAAAATAGTAGCTACAATGAGCACACTGATTGATACTCCATTCTTACAGCTCTGACATGTTTGACAGTCATTGTTTGTTCATTCTCTTCCATTGAGCTGATAAGGACAGCCCCTTTTCATCAGATTTTGTATTGGAGAACTCTCCAGATCTCACCCAACTCTGCATCATCACCACCTCTTTTGGCTTGTTATCTGACATCCAGAACTGATCAGAAGATATTTCCTCAAAATAAACACTGGTAAGTCTCAGGCCGTTATCTTTCCCCAGCTACAAACTCCATCCTCTCTTTGGCAACCAACTGATGCTGAACCAGACAGTTTGCAACCTTGTGTCATATTTGACCCTGAATGAGCTTCTGATCTCATTTCCCCATCACCTCAATTGACTCTATCACCTCTGCTTACTTTCACCTCTGCAGCATCACTCGACTCTGCCCTGCCTCAGCTCATATGCTGTTGATATCCTCATTGACCCCTTTGCTACCTCTAGATTTGACTATCTAATGTGCTCCTGGCTGGTCTCCCGCATTCTACCCTCTGTAAACCTGAGGTTATCTAAAACCCTGTCAGTTGCCTCGTTACTCGTACAATGTCCTGTTCACCCAGCACTCCTGTGCTCACTGATCTAAGCTGACCTTTGGTTAAGCAACACCTCAATTTTAAAATATCTCACCCTTGCTTTCAAATCCATCCATGCCCTGGACCCTCCCTTTTTCAGTAATCTCTCTAGCTCCACACATATCTGTGCTCCTTTAACTCTGACTTTGTCAGCAGCCTCCATTTTAATTGTTGCACCATCGGTGGCCATGGCTTCAGCTGTCTGGACAATACGCTCTGAAGTTCTCTCTGTCAGCCTCGCCGTCTCTCTACCTACTGTCCTCTTTTAAAATGCACCTTAAAACTTAACTTTTGGATAAGCCTTCGGCCTCATGTCTCCTTTGTCTTCGGGCATTTAATTATATTAAATGCACCATTTTATTAGAAGTTGTTGTTTTCTAAAATGTAAAGGTCGTACATTGGACAATCGAATGTGCTTTCTCCAAAAACCGCAAGCCAAATTCGAGTGCCGTTGACATTTCTCTGGGGTTTCGGTCAATCTTCTGTCAAGGCTACTGCGGACTTTGAGGAAACTTCTCCATCTGTCGAAAAATTCTATCATGTTTCATTTTGTTTTAGTTCTCTATATTCCCCATATTACTCCATCATTACCTCTCATCGTCCCTCTCCACGACCAACATGCGCCTCTCCAGAGAGACCAGAGTTTCACCCCGTGGATTTTCTGGCAATGTGATTCTATAATCATATATTTGACTAAGCAATGCAATTTAGGTTGCCAAGGATTGGATGTCCCTCTAATTGTCATCCCTCACTGTGGGAAAAGCCCATATTTGTTAACAATTTAAACTAAAATCATAAATTCAGTCTATGAGAGATTGGTGGAAAACTTAATCCGACCATTCCATTCATTCTAAATCTTTTTCAGCAACATTGTATGTAGGTGTGTTTAGAGGGAGGAATTCAGTGCATATTGTTTGCTCATATGTTGATCATGTTTGGGTTTATGAGTACGGTAAGACAACCCATAATGTTTGATGTGTTAGGCAGGTTGGTTCGATGTGGACTGCACTCAATGCAGGGAAGATAGAAACAGACGTCTAACACTGGAGAAGATCCAACACTTTTATTCTACGATAGAACTGATAAACATATTCAGCTGGGGGTCGACACTATACTGAACTGACTGGAGACCTAGTAGTAGCCTGACCAGACTTACTAGCTACCGCATGGTGTTTGCACTTCCTAGGTCGTGGACTCTGACTGTCTCAGTGGCTGGGTCCAGAGAGAACTGGAAACCTGGTGCCCTCTGGCTTTATTGTGGTAGTGTCCTGTCTGGTGATTGGCTGAACTGTGTTGTGTGCTTACTGGTCACCCTGTGTGTCAATCGCTTCCTGTCTGCACCTCATTATATACATGAGGATATTATGACAATGTTCACTTAATGTCCAGGTTTTCCACATAACCACATTTAATGCAGTAAACTACCATCTAATTAGAATATCTCAACATTGTTCAATAAGCATATGTTGTGGCTTGCTGACCCGGAGTTAAAACGTGTCCCTACGAAGTTTGTGACTTCTATAACACATGAAACAAATCATTAAGAGCACATTGAAAAAACGCGTCCCTTCTACCAGTCCCTCAGGGTCACTTAAGCGTGCCTTGTTGAAAATTACTGTCCTGCTAGAGCACCATTATTTATTTAAATTATTGACTTCAACCTCTCAAATTTCAGCTGACAGCAGTATCTCCGAGATCGCTCATTTCAAGCCTCAGTAAACTAATTATTAAACCTGACGCCAGATCCAAAGGATGGTTTGAAAGAACATGCCGTAGGTCCATTTAGCTTATCGTTATTTTGCAAAGAGAACTTTGTAAGCTTGAGATGAGCAAATGCCAAAAATAAAATCAAACAATGAATCGCTGGTCAAGTTTATTTTTCCGCACGAACACACTGTGCAATGTAAATTCATATCCACGATGCTGCCAATTAATTTCAACATGTCCGATTCTTTCAGGGAACATTATCAACAATTCATGTCGAATGCTAAAGGAGAGAGCAGAGATTTTCAAACATGGGTCACGGGCGGGTGTCAGGAGGGTCGCGGAGCATTCGGTCGCGGGGTTCGTGACCGCTGGAGAAGCGCCCAATGGCTGAGACCGGATTTTAAGTTGAGACCGCTGACCGCGAGAGACCAGTTTTCAGTCACATGCAGATAATTCTGTTGCTCAGTTGCTGAACACTGAGGCTCTCCTCTCTCGCTCTATGTTTGTGGTGTTGAATGCCCTCAACAGTGACACGTGGAGCTGAGCCAATAATAACAATAATAATCTTGATGCGGAGATGCCGGCGTTGGACTGGGGTGAGGACAGTAAGAAGTCTTACAACACCAGGTTAAAGTCCAACAGGTTTGTTTCAAACACGAGCTTTCGGAGCACTGCTCCTTCCTCAGGTGAATGGAGAGGTATGTTCCAGAAACATTTATATAGACAAAGTCAGAGATGCTGGACAATGTTTGGAATGCGAGCATTTGCGGGTAATCAAATCATTACAGATCCAGAGAGAGGGGTAACCCCAGGTTAAAGAGGTGTGAATTGTCTCAAGCCAGAACAGTTGGTAGGATTTTGCAAGTCCAGGCCAGATGGTGGGGGGTGGACGTAATGCGACATGAATCCAAGATCCCGGTTGAGGCCGCACTCATGCGTGCGGAACTTAGCTCTACGTTTTTGCTCGGCAATTCTGCGTTGTCGCGTGTCCTGAAGACTGCCTTGGAGAACGCTTACCCGGAAATCAGAGGCTGAATGCCCTTGACTGCTGAAGTGTTCCCCAACTGGAAGGGAACATTCCTGCCTGGTGATTGTTGCACGATGCCCGTTCATTCGTTGTCGCAGTGTCTGCATGGTCTCGCCAATGTACCACGCTTCAGGACATCCTTTCCTGCAGCGTATGAGGTAGACTACATTGGTCGAGTCGCACGAGTATGTGCCACGTACCTGGTGGATGTTGTTTCCACGTGTAAAGGTGGTATCCATGTCGATGATCTGGCATGTCTTGCAGAGATTACCCTGGCAGGGTTGTGTCGTGTCGTGGTCGCTGTTCTGAAGGCTGGGTAATTTGCTGCAAACAATGGTTTGTTTGAATAATCTTCATTGTCACAGGTAAGCTTACATTAACACTGCAATGAAGTTACTGTGAGAATCCCCTAGTCGCCATGTTCCGCCACCTGTTCAGGTACACAGAGGGAGAATTCAGAATGTCCAATTCACCTAACAAGCACGTCTTTCGGGACTTGTGGGAGGAAACCGGAGCACCCGGAGGAAACCCACACAGACACGGAAAGAACGTGCAGACTCTGCACAGACAGTGACCCAAGCCGGGAATCGAACCTGGGACCCTGGCGATGTGAAGCAACAGTGCTAACCACTGTGCTACCCTGCCGCCGAAAAGACCAGCACTTTTGGTGATGCCGGTATGAGCAGGACAAATTACTGAGATACAGCTGCAGTCTCTATTCTGGGAATCTGCCGTTTTACACTACCGAGGAACAGGTCCATGAACTCTTCTCAAAAGGCAGTGATGTTAAGCGAATCATCATGGGCTTGGTCAAAATCAAGAAAACCTCATGCGGATTCTGTTTTGTCGAATATTACACGCAGAGTGATGCTGAAAAGTGCAAGAGATTTATCAGTGGAACACGGTAGGATGATTGAATCGCTTCTGGCCAGAAGATTCCATTGTTCAATTTAAAAGCCGGTCGTAGCCATTATTCTCTTTTTTTTCAGGTTTTTATTCCGTTTTTATTAGGAATTACAGCTTTAGAAGGAACCAGAATTGGACACAGCGACTGCACCTCAGAAACTGGGCACTTCTTTTTTGAAACTGTTAAAAAGAGTTAATTGAGTTGAACGTTTTCAGGTTTTCTGTAAAGGTTCATTATGACAAAAGTACTGTCAGTGAAAGTCTAGAATTTCTGTCTTGGTTCAGGGACTCTGCATCTGGACCAGTTTTCTAAATCCACCTCTGGCAGCATCATAATCTGTCCTATATTCATCACGTACCTGACCACCAGATTTAAGACCATAAGACATAGGAGCAGCATTAGGCCACTCGGCGCATCGAATCTGCTCCGCCATTCAACCATGGCTGATTCAACCATGGCTGATCAAACGTGTTGCATCCGGCATGTACACAGATGTCACAGGGACTGTACATCCATGCTTTTGGCATGAAATCAGGGAGGCGCAATTCCTCCAATTTCTAGCTGCGAGTAAGCAAGGCACAGGACTGTGAAGAACCGAAGATAGATCATTTTAAACAAAGATAAAACTGAAATTAGGAACAAAGCATGTAAAGATGATTTCTTGAGGTATGGCTTTGTTAATTGTGCCAATGCAAATCAGGATGTAAAGCCCATGGGCTGGATTATGCGCCCCACCACGCCACATTTCTGTCCTGACCCACCGGCGGGATTTTCCATTACTCTGGTCCGTCAATGGGGTTTCCTATTGTGGGACAGCCCCATGCCGTCGGGAAACCCCCAAGCAATGGCAAAACGGAAAATCACACTGGCGGAGAATCCCGCCCCATGTGTGTTGTATGCAGGGATGTCCTGGAAAATGAAAATTTAAACCCTCAAAACTTCAAAGGCATTTGAAGACTAAGCATTGTGAGTTCAACGACAAAGGATGCAGTGAGAAATAAAATCATCAGCTGAAGTCCTCAGCAGAAATGTAACATTGAATGACAAAGCAGGTGAGATTGTGAGGACCAAGCAGGCTCACCTGTCACCTTAAAGGGATGTGAAAATGGTGGTCGCGAAGGCCAGCCGGCGTGGGCCACGAAGGCCAGCCGGCGTGGGCCACAAAGGTCAGCCGGCGTGGGCCACGAAGGTCAGCCAGCGTGGGCCACAAAGGTCGGCCGGTTGGTAAAAGTTGGTCCCAGGAAAAAAAGTTTGAAAAACACTGCCCCAGAGTATAAACAGTTTAATATCCAGTCTGAGGATGTCACATACAAACTCTATAGTGTAAACAGCATAGTACAATGGTCAGACCCCATCTTAGGTGCTGTATCCAATTCTGACCTTGAGAAGCTAGGGATACATTCAAACTCTGCAGGCAGTAATCAAAGGAGGCATAATTTGGCTCTCGCAACAGAGGACCAAGATATCAGGAAATAATGTGTACATTTTTAGCCTCGCAAGTTACCTTATTAAGATATATAATGAGTTAAATACAGAAAAGGAACAATACTTCAAACCAAGTTGCAACATTAAAGCAAGGGCAGACCAAGTTAAAGTTGAACGTTCATCACACAATGAGTTATTGGTGTGTGTCTTTGTTATGTGGTTTTGCTATATTAAAGGTGCAATATGAATAAGCTGTTGTGGTCGTAACAGAAAGCCCTTGCTCCATGGGTGGTCTTGTCATGGTGGGGCGAATGTTGGTGTTTTTATTGTAGCTTGAGACAAAATATGCCTTTCAGATTACTCAATTGTATCTGTTTTGTGAAAAATATTTACACAGAGACAGGAGAGAAAAAAAAATCAGAAGGGAAGTCAATGCTTGTCACTGGCTGTACCTGGTAGCATTGACTTACAGACTATCAATGGCTCAGATCAGGTAGAAAGTCAGGTTTTTGTCAAGTTAATGTATGTGGTTCTTGAGAGTACTGTGAGAGAAGTAACAACTCGCAGTTTCAGCACGCCTTAAATGTAGAAGAATGCCTAAGGATCTTTCACAGAGGTGTATGACAAAGAAAATGGATGCCAGGTCGAAGACGGAGTTTTCTTTGAAAGGTGTAATAAAATGGACAGCAGCCTGTATTTTAGGCCCAATAAAATCGGACACTTTAAATTAATTGGACATTTTAAATCAAATTACAGTCAGAACTGTTATAGCCCACACGGGGCCTGGGAGGTAGGAATGATGATCTTCCCCGTGGTCCTTGCGGAGTACAAGCTCCTCCGCTAAGGGCGGGAACCTCTGCATAAATGGTCGGGCAGTAAGACACTAACCTGTGAGGAACCCGGTAGCATTCTACTGGGCTGTGTACATATTGTGTTGTAAATAAAACTTTGTTTCTTTATTCTACTCAGTATGGACTCCCCGTGTCCTTATTAAAAGAACTAGAGCAGGCCTAATGGAAATTCGAACCTGGTCAAGTTCGAATACACTGAACACAAACAAACTGTCAGGACATGTCTGGACCTGCCCTGTCAATCACCCATCAGGAGATAATCGGTCCTATTCATATGGATTGATCGTTTTGGGATTGCCAAGATAAAGCTAGACTTTCTGGCACCCAGTTACCATATATGGAGTAAGGTTACGTGCGAACAATACCCCTAGGAATAGACCCCTGGGTTGAGTTCCTGGTGTCCTGCAGAGTTTCAATTGGCAACACCATTGGGTATTGTGACCCCAGCCCCGAGACCTCATTGGCTGAGCACCAGAAATCTTTCTGTAAGGGTGCGAATACGGGGATAAAGAGCGACCACCAGGACCCTCCTCAGCGAAGACTCACAGATTGCAGCAGAAACGATTGGACGTCCGACAAGAGCCGAAAGGAAGTAGTGTGGAAGACCCACCTTCGTGAATGAAGGCCCTGTGGAATCGAGACTCAGAGAATCAGACCTACAGCTCGACTGTGTCCATCGGTTCGGGTATTAAGTATTAAGAACCTTGGGATCATTTAGTATTGTTTTGGAGCAATTTAAGAAGGTTAAATGTTTTTACTTTTTGATAAATAAATGTGTTTGTTCATTCACTTGTATTTGCACTTTGCTTAACTTGCAACAAAAGACACCTGGTTGAGTAATAAACTGGTCGAAGTGTCTGAGGTTTTACAGACAACAAAGGGTAACTAAAAGCTTTGTCAAGGAGATAGATTTTAAGAAGGAGGTTGGGAGGTGGAGAAACAGAAGGAACAATATCTAACTGGGGTTATCAGAATCTCTGATTGGTTGATGCTCACTGCTGGGTGCACTAAGTAACTAAATTATCGAGTCATTTGACATAATCATACTATTTTTTGATAATGTAAGACACCTGAAGCCTGCAGAACATTTGAAGGAAATAATTATTCCACTTTTAAAAATTGTCCTGAAGTGAATTTTGTTGCTGGAACTAATATTTCAGCCTACATAGTGATATCTAGCCAATCTCTTTAATGTTACTAAATTTATCTGATCTTTGTATCATTCTCCTAACCTTGCAATGACTTTATTGGAACACATCTTACTGTGAGCTACATATCACCATGAGGTTGTACAATTGTACAATAAATATCTTGCTTAAGAGAGAGCAAGATCTTCACATGTCGCATTCCATCCTGTGACATTGTATACTGTCCGTAACAATCCTTGACCAGACCCCGGGATGCAGGGAAGATCCAGCTCGGAACCAATAACATTTTGTATCAAGTAGATGAAGGTTGAGATTCATGACACCTGCTTTGGAAGTAAAGCCACATGATTCCATCGAATTTGAACAAACAAATGCAAACTTTCTATACAAGCTCAGAAAGATGAAGCAATTTACAATATGTATCTTATATTCTAACATTTAGGGCATGAGGTATATGTGAATAAACAGACAGCTGTGCTGGGACACACCACACTACAAAGTAAATTACAGATGCAACCAACACAGATTCCATGGATTTCTCAACAAATCACTGTCATTAGTCCAATGGTGAATTAACCAATCTCACTGAAACCTTGTCTTTCTCACAATGGTTTCTAATCTCTACGTTTGAAGATCTCTTTTTGGAATACTCTCCAAAAGTCACTCTCACTCAGATGGCTTTGTGATGGATGTAGGAATTTCAGATATATATTGTATTATATGTATTTGGTTTAGTAAGTAGCAAGGGTCAAAAGCCTGAGTTAGTGTGTGTATGACTGCTGCAGTGATTTTTAAAAAAATCCCGCTTTCCAAGGCAAGCAGGCTCTTTGGCTACAAGGGATAATTAAAACATCATAAACGTTGGGCTAATGGAATTTTGTTTATATGGTGAAGGTTCCCTGGGGAGTAGATAATTAGAAACATTGTGCTTGACTTTTGTAAGATTATATAGTTAATGGGAGGAGCCAGGAGTTGTAGCAATTAGGTGTTGAGTTCTAGTTTGGAGTTCAGTTTTGATCTATCTGGGAACAGACTAGCAGTTTTTCTCAAAGCAATTTAGTTAAAAAGATTTTCCCTAGGAACAGAACCCTGGGCATTTTCTGAAAAGGCTGGCAGGTTAAACAGTAGTTTGACACAGGCACAAATCTGGAAGCTGGTTCCTGAAGGATCTCTCTCCCAAAACAGTTTACGCAAGACATCTCTTTACAGCAAATATTGCTGGGTTGGCTAACCATTTCAGAGTGGATTTTGCCCTGAGATGGATTTTGATTGAGTGGAGATAAAAGATAGCAGTTAGGAGTTAGTGATGAGTTCTTCGCCCCAGGACGCCCAAAACATGTTTCCCAATGGGGCGGAGAATTGTAAAATCAGGATCAGCACTGGGCATCAGCGAGCGCCAATTCAAACGTGATGCTCCGACCTCCTGCTGCCGGCGGGATCGGGTTTCACTCTCGTGCACCAACGGGAGGATGTAAATGAATGCAAATGGGTCTTAATGACCTATTTGAGTCTATTTAGCGGGCCCACCACCCTAATCTCTGGCCCTCCTGGGCCGGGAAACATGTGGGCAGGAATTCAAACATGACCTGACATGATGGACCTCCCAGTGGGCCAAGGGATAACTCTTTAAGGGATTGCCCCCAAAGTCCATCCGAGGTCTACCCTCTGCGCCCACGATGTAATACCTGCCCACTCCCCCTCTACCAGACCTCCTCACGAACCCCTCCACAAGACCCCCAAAACTGGAGAACCCCCCGAGTGATCCCCTTAATAGGGATCCCTCCAGGGAGCATCTTAATATGGAGACCCCTCCCCCAAGGACCCCCTTAACCGATTTGGGGTGGGGTGGGGGGGGGGGGGGGGGGGGTTGTCGGCCATGGGACTTCTCTATCGGGCTGCCCATTCGAAATGGCTATCTGATAGCTGGATTCCCTCAGGAATCCGTCGCATTCCTCGCCATGTGTCAATTTTCATGACAAGGGATATGGAATTTCTTCCAAATTTATGCAAATCAATAGCAATTCTCCTGTGGCGAGAGAACAGTGGGCGGGTCTCTCTGTCCCGCCGTCGGGATTCTCCATATCGCCAGCTGGTATTGTGGGGCAGCCCCATGCCATCGGAAAACACCCTAGGCTGCCAGCAAAACGGGGAATGCCGACGGCAGAGAATTCAGCCGATAGTTTGCCAAATTGATAATCCCGCGCAGTGTTTCATTGACATTGTTCAGCATTGTTAAATGGGTAATGTGAGCTATTTTCTTGTACGATGTTAAAGTTATTTTTATCCTGTGTTAGCAATAAAGTTTGTTTTAACGTAACATATTCTTATTTGTAAGTGGAATCACTCCCGGAGTGATTCCGCTTACCTCACAGTTTCCTCACAGTTTTACAAATGAAGTAAAAGATTGGTGTTTCTGTCCGATATCCGAGCAACTGTTGGGATTTGGTCTGGGATCGTAATAGCTTGAACAATGACCCACCTCACAAGGTCTTAATCTCATCTTCCGAGATTCCTTCTCCCTGGATTCCCAAGAATACTGAATACACAAGCACATTTTCAGGTCCATGGCTATGCCAAGCGGAACACGACTGTTTCATAAAGGCACCTTTGCCCCAAAGACCCTCTTTATTTTAAGTCTGCTGCCCGGATCTCTTTAACTTGACTTAACTGCGACATGTTTCTGTCCCCTATGCCTTTGTGATACTTGTTGGCTGAAAAACTGCCTTAAACTGACTGCCTCAAGAAGAGTGGCTCACTGACACTTGAACTGATCTGATAATCTATCAAAACACTCCCAGAGGGTCCCACCCTGGTTACTCGGCGGAAAGCAATAACAAGCATTGGAACATCCTGTACCTTAAATGTTACAATCTCTACAGACTATTAATTTAGCACACAGGGACCCAAAGATCAATGGATTTCATGACATTCTCTCATTAGCATATCACACAGCTAAAATTAATCCATTTTACTATATTATGGAGTAACAATAGAATCTTTAGTGTCGCTATCAGGACAGCAAATGAAGCATTGGCTCCACAAATTATGGAGTGCTAAGTTTTTCTGTACACCTGATGCGTAGTGCATATCATAGTTGGAAGAAATTGGAAGTGCGTGCAGGGCACTGGAATTATTAAGCCACAATTTTATTTTGACAGAAACTTGGGAACATCGCCATAATATATTTTGACCATCAGTTTAGAAAAAGATTCTGTGTGTTCTGGTTGTCTTTTGGTTCCTAGGTGTTGGTAGTACTCCACTTAAGTTTGTAAAGATCAGCATCTCTTCAATTTTGCCATGCTGCCTGATCAATGAGAACAATCAGGTTTTACTGGTTATGCACACATCGCTTCAGTCTTGAATGCAGCTGGGAAATGTGCCCCAACTGGGACTTTTACACATAACACATTAGTTCCCAGCCATTTGTGGATATTTATAGGTAATACATCAATATTCAAGAACGGACTTTTGAATTTGGCCGCACACCGATATTAAACTGTTGTCGGAGTCAGGGTGAAGGCCAATTTTAAAGGGACGCAGAGTTAGAATCTTTAATAATAAACCTTATTGTCACAAGTTGGCTTACATTAACACTCCAATGAAGTTACTGTGAAAAGCCCCTAATCGCCACATTCCAGTGCCTGTTCGGGTACACGAAGGGAGAATTCAGAATATCCAACTCACCCAACAGTACGTCTTTCGGGACTTGTGGGAGGAAACCGGAGCACCCGGAAGAAACCCACGCAGACACAGGAAGAACGTGTGGACTCCACACAGAGAGTGACCTAAGCCGGGAATTGAACTGGGACCCTCGAGCTGTGAAGCAACAGTGCTACCCACTGTGCTACCATGCCAAATCTTTGGAGATGGCAGCTTCGCACTGATGCGACCATCAATTCACTCGGAGACTCGAGTAGAAGTAAACAGTGGTTTTAATCAGCTTACAACTTTGCCTGCCTGCGACCGGTGCAATACTGAAGGCGGTCCCGCAGGTCTGCTGCTCTTATACTTTCTATAAGGGGCGGAGCAATGGGCGGAGCCATACATGCTCCACATCTCCCCCTGTGGGTGAAACCACACAGTGGCCCATAGATGGAGCCCACAGGGTTAATGGCATGGCATAATGCAACACAGTATACTGGCGAATTAATAGTACTTATACATTCACCACATTCACCCCCTGTAAAACAAATTAAGTCCGGCGGGGGTGACGGGTTCACACATTCAGTCGGTCCGGCGCCTGGATCATACGTTGCGACCGACGAAGCACTGGTGTCGCAGCCGTTTCGGGTGGCTGTGGAAGTGGGTCTGGTGCGGGCACGGTGGTGGACTCCGGGGGTGGTTCTTCCGGAGCTTCGTTCCTGTGGACTGGTGTGCCGGGTGGAAGGGAGCGCGGAAACCAAATAGGTGCGGGGGCGCAGGACACGGAGGGTTGGGCGAGGTATAGTGTGGGGGGTACATTAGTGGGTGTGGTGGAGGGGCCTGGGGGCGCCAGGTCTCGGAGGGAGATGGTATCCTGCCGGCCATTGGGGTGTTCGACATATGCATAATGTGGGTTTGAGTGCAGGAGCTGGACCCTCTCTACCAGGGGATCGGTCTTATGGGTCCGAACATGTTTTTGAAGGAGGACAGGGCCTGTGTCCTCAGCCAGAGTGGAAGCGAGGCCCCTGTGGTAGTTCCTCTAGAGAAGATAAACAAGCGGTCATGAGGAGTCAGGTTTGTGGCCGTGCAAAGGAGGGTCCTAATAGCGTGGAGCGCATCGGGGAGGACCTCCTTCCAGTGGGAAACCGGGAAATGCCTGGAACGCAGGGTCAGAAGGACGGTCTTCCAGACCGTCACGTTCTCCCTCTCCACCTGCCCGTTTCCCCTGGGGTTGTAACTGGTAGTCGTGCTCGAGGCGATGCCCTTACTGAGCAGGTACTGACGCAGTTCGTCGCTCATGAAGGACGAGCCCCTGTCACTGTGGACATAATTGGGGAAACCAAACAGAGTGAAGACGCTGTGTAGGGCTCTGATAATGGTGGGGATGGTCATGTCGGGGCATGGGATGGCAAATGGGAAACGGGAGAACCCGTCTATAATGTTAAGAAAATAGGTATTGCGATTATTTATGGGGAGGGGCCTTTTGAAATCAATACTGAGGCGTTCAAAGGGCCGGGATGCCTTTACCAGGTGGGTCTTACCTGGTCGTTAGAAGTGCGGTTTACACTCCACACAGATTTGGCAATTCCTGGTTACAGCTTTGACCTCCTCGGTGGAGAAGGGCAGGTTGCGGGCCTTGATGTAATGGGCGAGCCGGGTGACCCCTGGGTGGCAGTGGTCATCGTGGATAGCCTGCAGTCGGTAGTCTTGCGCGCCAGCGCATGTGCCACGGGACAGGGCATCTGGAGGCTTGTTGAGCTTCCCAGGATGATATACTATATTGTAATTATAGCTGGAGAGTTCAATCCTCCACCTCATGATCTTATCATTTTTGATCTTGCCCCGCTGCGAATGATCAAATATTAAGGCAACCGATCTTTGGTCGGTGATGAGGGTAAACCTCCTACCAGCAAGGTAATGCCTCCAGTGCCGCACGGCTTCCATGATGGCTTGAGCTTCCTTTTTGACCGAGGAGTGTCGAAGTTCAGAGGTGGAGAGGGTGCATGAAAAAAACGCTACCGGCCTGCCTGCTTGGTTCAGTGTGGCTGCGAGAGCGACCTCTGAAGCGTCGCTATCGACCTGGAAGGGGACAGACTCGTCCACCGCACACATGGTGGCTTTGGCGATGTCCGCCTTGATGCAGTTGAAGGCCTGGCGAGCCTCGGCTGACAGTGGGAAAAGGGTGGCTTTAAATAGTGGGCGGGCTTTGTCCACATACTGGGGGACCCACTAGGCGTAATAGGAAAAAAATCCAAGGCACCTCTTGAGGGCCTTGGGACAATGAGGGAGAGGGAGTTGTAGGAGGGGGTGCATACGGTCAGGGTCGGGCCCTAGGACCCCGTTTTCCATGACGTGGCCGAGGATGGCTAGCCTGGTAGTGCGGAAAACGCATTTCTCCTTGTTGTAAGTAAGGTTAAGTTTTTGGGCGGTTTCGAGAAATCAATGGGGGTTGGCGTCGTGGTCCTGCTGATCATGGCCGCAGATGGTGACGTTGTCCAAGTACGGAAACGTGGCCCGCAGCCCGTACTGGTCCACCATTCGATCCATCGCTCGTTGGAACACCGAAACCCCGTTCGTGACGTCAAAGGAGACCCGGAGGAAATGAAAGAGTCGGCCGTCTGCCTCGAACGCCGTGTAATGGCAGTCTTCCGGGCAGATTAGGAGCTGGTGGTATGCAGACTTCAGATCCATCATGGAGAACACGTGGTAGTTTGCGATCTGATTCACCATGTCTGCAATCTGGGGAAGGGGGTACGCATCAAGGTGCGTAAACCGGTTAATGGTCTGGCTGTAATCAACCACCATCCGGAACTTTTCCCCGGTCTTGACGACCATCACCTGAGCTCTCCAGGGGCTATTGCTGGCTTCTAGGACTCCTTCCCGCAAGAGACACTGGACCTCGGACCTAATAAATGCCCTGTCCTGCAGACTATACCTCCTGCTTCGAGTGGCTACTGGCTTGCAGTCTGCGGTGAGGTTAGCGAAGAGGGGAGGGGGGCCGATTTTTAGGGTTGTGAGGCTGCATATAGTGAGCGGGGGCAGGGGTCCGCCAAAACTAAGAGTTAGGCTCCTGAGATTGCACTGAAAATCGAGTCCTAAGAGGAAAGTGGCGCAGAGGAGTGGGAGCATGTACAATTGAAAATTAGTATACTCGGCGCCCTGTATCGTTAAGGTTGCAGTAGTGCACCCTTGGATTTGTACTGAGTGCGACCCAGAGGTGAGGGAGATTATTTGTTGTGTCGGGAATATCAGGAGCGAACAGGTCCTTACCAGATCCGGGTGAACAATGTTCTCGGTGCTCCTGGAGTTGAATAGGCAAGGTTTCTCCTATCCGTTAACCCGGACGGCCATCATGGAGCTCTTGAGGTGCTTGGGTCTTGACTGGTCCAAGGTGACTGCACTGAGTTGAGGGTAGTCGGCGGCGTGGTCGGCGGTGCTGGGGCAGCCCCGCGATGACTGTCCATGCAGGTTGTATGCGTCGAGCGGCATAGCGGGTGATGGCCAAGATGGCGGCCACTGTTGATCGCACGTGGTGGGCGGCGAGGGAGATGGTGCCCAGGATGGTGGCCCCCATGGATCGCACGTGGCTGGCCGCGTCGGGGAGGATGGCCAAGATGGCGGCCCCCGTGAGTCGTACGTGTTGTGCGGAGTCGGGGCCGGCAGACACGCTGCCACATTACGGGGTCTGCGGGCCTGAGAGTTGGTGAATCGAGTTTGTGCGTTCGAGTTTGAGTATTTAGGCTTGGCCAGGCAGACCTTTGAGAAGAGTCCTTTTCGCCCGCAGCTGCTGCAGTTCGCGTTGCGGGCCGGGTATTGTTGCCGGGGGTGTTAGGGCTGGCCGCAAAAATGGCAAGGTAGCCCCCCGTGGTGGGCGGGCGGCCGTGTGGCGCAGGCCAGGGGTAGTCTCTGGTCGGGGCCCACGAGGGAGTCGCGTGATCGGCTGGGAACGCAGTGAGACTCTGAAAAGCGACCTCCAACAAGGTTGCCAGTTTTACCGTGTCCTCCAGGTCCTGGGACACTTTTTCAAGCAGGCGCAGCCTCACATAGTTCGATCAGATCCCTACAACATAAACGTCTCAGACGGCGAGTTCCATGTGCTGAGTGGCTGTAACGGCCTGGTAGTTACAGTCGCGCGCGAGGGCTTTGAGGTCGCGCAGATAGTCGTCTAGCGACTCCCCAGGGCGCTGGCGGTGAGTAGTAAAGATTTGTTGTGCGTAGACTTCATTCACAGGCCGCAGGTAGATGCGTTCGAGTATCGCGAGGGCTCAGTATAGGAGGTGGCTTCGTCGAGTTGGGCAGAAGTGCGATGGCTCACCCGTGCGTGGAGAAGACTCAATTTCTGTTCGTCCGTGACGGATGATGTTGACGACGCAGCCAGGTAGGCCTTGAAACACCGAAGCCAATGTGAAAACTTTCTTTCGCCTCCGCGGCCTGTGGATCGAGTTCCAGTCTGTCAGGTTTGAGGGCTGACTCCATAGTAGTTCTCTAAGCTGATTAAATTGATGCGACCATCAATTCACTCGGAGACTCGAGTCGAAGTAAACAGTGGTTTTAATCAGCTTACAACTTTGCCTGCCTGCAACCGGTACAATACTGAAGGCGGTCCCGCAGGTCTGCTGCTCTTATACTTCCTATAAGGGGCGGAGCAATGGGCGGAGCCCGTACATGCTCCACATCTCCCCCGTGGGTGAAGCCACACAGTGGCCCATAGATGGAGCCCACAGGGTTAATAGCATGGTTTAATGCAACACAGTATACTGGCGAATTAATAGTACTTATACATTCACCACACACACCACTTCAAGTGCCTGAAGTGTAAATACAATGAAAACCAGTTTGAAAAGGTACTCCTGATCACCTTTTTAAAAAAGAGTTGGCTGGCTCTAGTATAGATATTAGGAGAATCTCACTCCCCTGTCAACTTTTGGGAGAAACGCTGTGCACGGTTATAGCAAACATGCATACTGTGTGTTGAACAAGAAAGTTAAAATCAGGTGAGAACCAGGCAGCATAAACAGAGTAGTACTCAAACTGTAAAAAAACAATCCCAGTCTGGTTCCACCAAGTAACCTTGCTCAGAAACTGGCTATTTTCTGAACATTAAAGACCAGGTTACATTGTGCAAATTGGCCACCATTACACAGTGCCACTTGTACATGGCATTGCTATATTACAACGTGAATGTCACGGGTTTTTAAAAAAGTCTCCCGTGTTAGTTTGAACATTAACCCTTTTACACAGACAGAATTCAGTGAACAATATCCCAAACTGCTGCAATGATGAGATCATCATGCACGATGCCAGGTATCTTTGTGAAAATGTAGTACTTGTTGGTTTAATGGGCTGGTGTGTGCTGGAACAGATGTAGTATTGTCTTGTTTAATGAATGTTTAAACCACCAACACGGCAGCCTTGGGCAAGGACAACAGCTGAACGGAACTGCCCGCCCCCTGAAGGCTTACTGGCGAATAGTCGCCGCTTTAAAAATAGATGTCACTTTCTTAGGGTTGGATTTGCTCTCGCTGTTGTCAATCTCTTCACCTTCCGCTACATTTTAGGTTTGGCTGCTTTTTAACTGTGCTTCGGTAAACACTACAGTCGGTTTGGTTCTATCTCATCGCACTTTGTACCAGGATGGTTACTTTAGAAATGACTCCTTCCCGCCTCCACCTCCTGCAGACTGACATGCCTCTTGTTTGAGAAACGTCATTCATCTCAAAGCACCAGCTCCGTAAGTATGATTTCCGCATAGCTGACTGAATAAGAAGGGTTTATTATTCCAAGGAAGGAGCTCATGTGTGGCAAGTGCCATTGACTGCAGTGCATTTATTTTTCAGTAAACACCACTTCTTATCAGGTTTCCACAGAACTGTTTACTTGCTTATTATATCAGTCATATATCCAGTCTTCCACCCTCTGGCTGTTTATGAGTACACCCAAAATGACCTACTAACCATTTTCTAAATTGCCACCAAGTCCCTTTCACCTTGTCAGTCCTGTGTTCTGCCTTGGCTTGAGAATCAGTAACATCATAAATTTAAACCACTCAGCTACTTAGATTCCTGCATAGCCTTGCCAAGTACTATGTTTTCAGGATCCTTAAGGGGGAGGGGGAGCAGCCACAAGTCGTGGTACACATCGGTACCAACGACATAGGTAGGAAAACGGGTGGGGATGCAAAACAGGAATTCAGGGAGCTAGGGTGGAAGCTGAGAGCCAGGACAGACCGTGTTGTCATCTCTGGTTTGCTGCCAGTGCCATGTGATAGCGAGGTGAACAGGGAGAGAGTGCAGTTAACCACGTGGCTACAGGGATGTGTAGGAGGGAGGGTTTCAGTTACTTGGATAACTGGAGCACATTCTGGGGAAGGTGGGACCTGTACAGACAGGACAGGTTACACCTAAACCAGAGGGGCACCAATATTCTGGGAGGGAAATTTGCTACATCTCTGGGGGGGGGGGGGGGGGGGTAAACTAATTTGGCAGGGTGATGGGAAACTGATTTGTAGTCCAGGAGATAGCATTGCTGGAGTTAAGGAAGTTGAGGGTAGTGCAGTACTGAGGAAGGTACCAAGGTCACAAGAGTGGACCTGCAGGCATGAAGGTGGTTTGAAGTGTGTCTACTTCAATGCGAGGAGCATCAGAAATAAGGTTGGTGAGCTTGAAGTATGGATTGGTACCTGGGACTGCAATGTTGTGGCCATTACGGAGACGCGGATAGAACAGGGACAGGAATAGTTGTTGGAGGTTCTGGGGTTTAGATGTTTCAGTAAGATTAGGGAAGGTGGTAAAAGAGGTGGAGGAGTAGCATTGTTAATAAAGGACAGCATAATGGCTGCAGAAAGGCAGTTTTGAGGAGGATCTGTCTACTGAGGTAGTGTGGGCTGAAGTTAGAAATAGGAAAGGAGCGGTCACTTTGTAAGGAGTTTTCTATAGACCACCAAACAGTAACAGAGATGTGAAGGAAAAGATTGCAATGCAGAATTTGGATAGGTGTGGTAGTCACAGGGTAGTTGTCATGGGTAATTTTAACTTTCCAAATATTGATGGGAAGCACTATAATTTGAATAGTTTGGGTGGGGCTGTTTTTATCCAGTGTGTGCAGGAGGGTTTCCTCACACAATATGTGGACAGACTGAGAAGAGGTGGGGCCATATTGGATTTGGTACTGGGTAATGAACCGGGCCAAGTGTTAGATTTGGTTGTGGGGGAGCACTTTGGAGATAGTGACCACAGTTTGGTGACTTGCACTGTAGTAATGGAGAGGGATAGGAACATACGCAGGGCAAGGTTTATAACTGGGGGAAGGGCAATTACGATGCGATTAGGCAAGAATTGGGGAGCATAAGATGTGAACAGGAACTGTCAGGGATAGGCACAATTGAGATGTGGAGCTTGTTCAAGGAGCAAATACTGCATGTCCTTGATATGTATATCCCTGTCAGGCAGGGAGGAAATGGTCGAGTGAGGGAACCATGGTTTACAAAAGAGGTTGAATGTCTTGTCAAGTGGAAGAAGGGAGCTTATGTAAGGATGAGAAACCAAGGTTCAGTTAGGGCACTTGAGGGATACAAGATAGCTCGAAAGGAGCTCAAGAAAAGGCTTAGGAGAGCTAGGAGGGGGCAAGAGAAGTCCTTGGCGGGTAGGATCAAGGAAAACCACAATGCTTTTTACATTTATGTCAGGAATAAAAGAATGACCAAGGTGAAGTTAGGGCCGGTCAAGGACAGTAGTGGGAACGTGTGCATGGAGTCTGAAGATATAGGAGAGGCCCTAAATGAATACTTTTCTTCAGTGTTCACAAAGGAGAGGGGCCATGTTGTTGAGGAGGATAGTGCGATACAGGCTGGTAGGCTGGAGGAGGTAGATATTCGGAAGGAAGATGTGTCAGAAATGTTGAGAAGCCTGAGGATAGATAAGTCCCCTGGGCCTGATGGGATATATCCTAGGATTCTTTGGGAGGCGAGGGATGAGATTGCAGAACCTTTGGCTTTGATCTTTATGTCCTCACTGTCTACAGGAATAGTGCCAGAAGACTGGAGAGAGGTGAATGCTGTCCTATTGTTCAAGAAATGGAATAGGTATAAACCTTGGAATTATAGGCCGGTTAGTCTCACTTCGGTCAGAGGTAAATTATTGGAAAAGGTCGTGAGGGATCGGATTTATGATCGTTTGGAAAGATACAGCTCAATCCAGGATAATCAGCACGGATTTGTGAGGGGTAAGTCTTGCCTCACTAGTTTGATTGTATTCTTTGAGGAGGTAACTAAGTACATAGATGAAGGTAGAGCAGCTGATGTCGTATACATGGATTTTAGTAAGGCGTTTGATAAGGTTCCCCATGGTCGGCTCATGCAGAAAGTAAGGAGGCATGACATAGAGGGAAATTTGGCCGATTGGATCAATAACTGGCTATCACATAGAGGACAGAGGGTGGTGGTAGATGGTAAATTTTCATCCTGGAGCCCAGTCACCAGCGGTGTACCAGAGGGATCAGTGCTGGGTCCTCTGCTATTTGTGATTTTTATCAATGACTTGGATGATGGAGTTGAAGGTTGGGTTCGTACATTTGCTGATGACACCAAAATTGGTTGAGTAGTGGGTAATGTGGAGGGCTGTTGCAGGCTACAAAAGAGACATTGATAGGATGCAGAGCTGGGCTGAAAAGTGGCAGAATGAGTTTAACCCTGATAATTGAGAGGTGATTCATTTTGGTAGGCCAAATTTGAATGTGGATTACAGGGTTAACGGCAGGGTTCTGAAGAATGTGGAGGAGCAGAGAGATCTTGGAGTTCATGTCCATAGATCTCTGAAAGTTGCCACTCAAGTGGATAGAGCCGTGAAGAAAGCCTATAGTGTGTTAGCATTTATTAACAGGGGGATTGAGTTTAAGAGCCCTGAGTTATGCTGCAACTGTACAAGACCTTGGTTAGACCACGTTTGGAGTATTGTGTGCAGTTCTGGTCACCTCATTACAGGAAGGATGTGGAAGTGTTGGAAAGGGTGAAAAGGAGATTTACCAGGATGCTGCCTGGATTGGAGGGTAGGTCTTGTGAGGAAAGGTTGAGGGAGCTAGGGCTTTTCTCATTGGAGCGAAGGAGGATGAGAGGTGACTTAATTGAGATGTATGAGATGATGAGAGGGATAGATAGAGTGGACGTTCAGCAAATTTTTCCTCGGGTGGATGTAGCTGTTACAAGGGGGCATAACTATAAGGTTCATGGTGGAAGATATAGGAGGGATGTCAGAGGTGTGTTCTTTACTCAGAGAGTGGTTGGGGCGTGGAACACACTCCCAGCTATGGTAGTGGAGTCGGACACTTTAGGAACTTTCAAGCGGTTATTGGATAGGCATATAAAGTGCACTAGAATGGTTGGGAGTAGGTTGATTTGATCTTAGTTTCAGACTAGTTTGGCACAACATCGTGGGCCGAAGGGCTTGTACTGTGCTGTATAGTTCTGTTCTATATGTAACCTCCTCTTGCCATCTGAGAACTCTGTATTCCTCCCTTTACAGGGGGGAATGGGCCTAGGTGGGGTGCTCTTTCGCCGGGTCGGTGCAGACTTGATGGGCCGAATGACCTTCTGTACTGCCGGGATTCTCAGATCCATCATTATCATTGGCCCATCCCTTGGCAACTAAAAGGCAACAGGTAGAACAGTGGGTAACACTGTTGCTTCACAGCTCCAGGGTCCCAGGTTCGATTCCAGACTTGCCTCACTGTCTGTGTGGAGTCTCCACGTTCGCCCTGTGTCTGTGTGGGTTTCCTGTAGGTGCTTCGGTTTCCTCCCACGAGTCCCGAAAGGTGTGCTGTTAGGTAACTTGGCCATTCTGAATTCTCCCGCTGTGTACCCGCACAGACGTCGGAGTGTGGCGACAAGGGACTTTTCACAGTAACTTTGTTGCAGTGTTCATGTAAGCCAACTTGTGACAATAAAGAATATGATTTAAGTTGCCAAATTTAGTCTACATTTTAGACGCTTGAACCCGAGGGCTTTGGAATTCAATTCCTAAACCTCTCTATTGCTCTTTCTTCTTCCCAGACACTCCTTAAAATCTAGCTTTTTGACAAAGCATGAGTCATCTGTCCTTCACATATGAAGTCACATCTCCAGATGTGACTTGGTGCCTAATTTTGCCTCCTAAAACATCCCTGAAGCACTTTGGGGTATTTGCTCCTGGAAATGTGCTTTATAAATGCAAGTTTTTAAATGTGTTAATGTAGTGTGATTGTCACTGGCTGCTTGTAACTAATTGCACTTAAGCTAGTGGTGAGTTGTCCTCTTGAACTAATTTGGCTTGTATGGTGTAGGCACACCCACAGTTACCTAGTAAGTTCCAGGTTTTTGACCCCAATCAGCATGTATTTCCATGTCAGGATGGTGTGTGACTTGGAGGTGAACTAGCAGGTGGTGGTGCTCCCATGAAACTGCTGTCCTTATTGTTTGAGATGTTAGAGGCCGGGGGTTCGAAAGCTGTTGTCGACGGAGCCATAGGGAGTTGCTCCCATGCATCTTGTAAATGGTACAGACGTCTTCCATGGTCTGCGGGTGGTTAATGGAGTGAATGTACAAATAAGCAGGCTGCTGTACCCTGAATGGTGCTGAATTTGTTGCATGTTTCTGGAACTGAACTCATGCAGGCAAGCAGAAGTGTACCATCACACTCCAGACTTGCAACGTGGAGATGGCAAGGCTCTGGGGAGTCACAGTGAAGTGACCCCCCCGACCCCCCCCCCTCCCCACTGCTGACGATTAATTCTCCGCAAAGAAGTCGATGAATGGTTGCCACCTCCGGGTGAACCCTGGCACTTACACCGTCAAGGCGAACTTGAGGGATTGAATTTAAGAGCCATGAGGTGATGATGCAGCTGTACAAAACCTTGGTAAGGCCACATTTGGAGTACCGTGTGTATTTTTTTGGGAGGATGTGGAAGCTTTGGAAAAGCCAGGATGTTGCCTGGAATGGAGAGTAGGTCTTACGAGGAAAGGTTGAGGGTGCTAGGCCTTTTCTCATTAGAACGGAGAAGGATGAGGGGCGACTTGATAGAGGTTTATAAGATGATCAGGGGAATAGATAGAGTAGACAGTCAGAGACTTTTTCCCCAGGTGGAACAAACCATTACAAGGGGACATAAATTTAAGGTGATTGGTGGAAGATATAGGGGGGATGTCAGAGGTAGGTTCTTTACCCAGAGAGTAGTGGGGGCATGGAATGCACTGCCTGTGGAAGTAGTTGAGTTGGAAACATTAGGGACCTTCAAGCGGCTATTGGATTGGTGCATGGATTACAGTAGAATGACGGAGTGTAGATTAATTTGTTCTTAAGGACAGCATGGTAGCATTGTGGATAGCACAATTGCTTCACAGCTCCAGGGTCCCAGGTTCGATTCCGGCTTGGGCCATTGTCTGTGCGGAGTCTGCACATCCTCCCATGTGTGCGTGGGTTTCCTCCGGGTGCTCCGGTTTCCTCTCACAGTCCAAAGATGTGCAGGTTAGGTGGATTGTCCATGATAAATTGCCCTTAGTGTCCAAAATTTCCCTAAGTGTTGGGTGGGGTTACTGGGTTATGGGGATAGGGTGGAGGTGTTGACCTTGGGTAGGGTGCTCTTTCCGGTGGCCGGTGCGGGCTCGGTGGGCCGAATGGCCTCCTTCTGCACTGTAAATTCTATGATTGACAAAAGTTCAGCACAACATTGTGGGCCTGTTCTGTGCTGTATTTTTCTATGTTCTATGATCTTTTCCAGGCCGAGAAAGCTCGCCATGTCGGTTAACTAGGCCTCCAACTTCGGAGGCTTAGAATCCCTCCAAGCTAGTAATATCCGTTGCTGGGCTACCAAGGAGGCAAAGGCCAAAACATCTGCCTCTTTCTCCTCCTGGACACCCGGATCTTCCAACACCCCAAAAATCGCTACCCCTGAACTTGTTTCCACCCTTGCCTTCAATACTCTGGACATGACGTCCGCAAACCCCTGCCAGTATCCCCTAAGTTTTGGGCATGCCCAGAACATGTGGACGTGGTTCACTGGTCCACCCGCACTTTTTACACACTTGTCTTCCACCCGAGGAAATCTGCTCATCTGGGCCACTGTCATATGCGCCCGGTGCACCACCTTGAATTGGATCAAGCTGAGCCTTGCACATGTCGCGGTTGCGTTGACCTTGCTCAACACGTCTGCCCATAGGCCATCCTCTATCTCAACCCCCAGTTCCTCCACCCACTTACGCTTCAGCTCCTCTATCTGCATCTCTTCCGCCCCCATTCATTCTTTGTAAATGTTCGAGACGCTTCCCTCCCCCGCCCATCCCCTAGACACTACCCTATCCTGAATCCCTCTTAGTGGCAGGAGTGGGAAGGATCATACCTACCTGCGCAGAAAATCCCGCACCTGTAGATATCTGAAGTTGTTCCCTGCTGCCAACCCGAACCTCTCCTCCAGCGCCCTCAAGCTAGGGAAGCCCCCTTTCAGAAACAGGTCCCACATCTTCTCAATTCCCGCTCTTTGCCATACCCGAAACCCCTCCATCTAAGCTCCCCGGAGTAAACTGATGGTTGTCACGTATTGGGGACCAAACCGATGCAACCACTGCTCCAACGCACCTCCTCCACTGACCCCAGATCCTCAGGACTGCCACCACCATGGGACTGGTGGAATATCTCACTGGCGGGAACGGCCGAGGTGCCGTTATCAGCGCCCCCCCCAGCTGGTGCCCCTACATGAAGCTGCCTCCATCCGCTCCCAAGCCGTCCCCGTCCGCACCACCCACTTCCTTATCATCGCAATGTTGGCCGCCCAGTAATAATTACTAAAATTTGGCAGGGCAAGCCCCCTTCCCCCGATTCCTCTCGAGCATCACCTTTTTCACCCGTAGGGACTTACCCACCCAGACAAAGCCCAAAATGATTTTGTTGATCCTCTTGAAAAAGGACCACGGGATAAAAATCGGGAGGCATTGAAACACAAATAAAAATCTTGGTAGGACCGTCATCTTCACTGTCTGCACCCTCCCAGCCAGTGACAGTGGTAGCGCATCCCATCTCCAAAACTCGCCCCTCATCTGCTCGACCAACCGGGACAAGTTCAATCTATGTAACCAGCCCCAGTCGTGCGCCACTTGTATCCCCAGATATCTAAAATTGTTCCTACTAACCTGAAGGGTAACTCCCCCAGCTGACCCTCCTGACCTCTTGCCTGGACTACAAACATCTCGCTCTTTGTCATATTCAATTTGTATCCTGAAAACCGGCCAAATTCCCCCAGAATCGCCATAATCTCCCTCATCCCTGCCCCTGGATCTGCTACATATAGGAGTAGGTCATCCGCGCAAAGCGATACCCTATGCCCCCCCCCCCAACCAGCCCTTTCCAACCCCTTGAAGCTCTCAGAGCAATTGCCAGCGGCTCTATATCTAACGCAAACAGCAGTGGGGAGAGTGAACATCCCTGTCTTGTACCCCGGTGCAGCCTAAAATAGTCCGAGGTCGTCCTGTTCGTCCTCCGGGGCCTGGTACAGCAACCTAACCCAATCGATAAAGCCCCTACCAAGCCCAAACTGTCCCAGCACCTCCCATAGATTGTCCTACTCCACCCGGTCGAATGCCTTCTCCGCATCCATGGCCACAACTACCTCAAGTTCCCTTCTCTCCGGGGGCATCATAATCACATTAAGCAGCCTTCTTATATTGGCCACCAACTGCCTACCCTTGACAAATCCGGTTTGATCCTCCATAATCACCTCCGGCACACAATCTTCAATCCTGCAGGCCAACGCTTTGGCCAGCAACTTAGCGCCTACATTAAGCAACGAGATCGGCCTGTAGGACCCACACAGCTCCGGGTTCTTGTCCCGCTTCAATATTAACAAAATGGAGGCCTGTGACATCGTTGGGGGGCAGCACCTCTCTATCTCTTGCCTTGTTAAAATCCTTGACCAGCAACGGCCCTAATATCCCCGAAGATTTCTTGTAAAATTCAACCGGGACCCCGTCCAGCCCCGGGGGTTTACCCGACTTCATTGGCTTCAAGCCCTCAGCTATTTCTTCGGCGCCAATCGGGGCCCCCAACCCATCCACCAGCTCCCTGCCCACCCTTGGGAAACTCAGCCCGGCCAGAAAACGTCTTATCTCCCCAGGCCCCGTGGGGAGTTCCGAGTAGATGTCACAGGCCTCCATTTTGTCAAAGTCCCTGAACACCCTGTTTCGCCCAGCCGAATCCCCTACCAGGTTCCCATCTCCATCAACCACCTTATCAATTCCCCTGGCCGTCTCCCTCTTTGTCAACTGCTGTGCAAGCATTCTGCTGGCCTTCTCCCCATATTCATAAAACGTCCCCCTTGCCTCTCCAAGCTGCTCCACTGCCTTGCCCGTGGACAGCACCCCAAACTCAGCCCGCAGCCTCCGACGTTCCCATAACAGTTCCACCCCTGGGATCACCGCATACCTCCTATCTATCCGTAAGAGCTCCTTGATCAGTCGGTCTGTCTCTGCCCTATCCGTCCTCTCCCTATGAGCTCGGATTGAGATCAGCTCCCCTCTCACCACTGCCTTCAGCGCCTCCCAGACCACCGCTGCTGAGACTTCCCCTGTGTCGTTGACCTGCAGGTAGTTCTGCATGCACTTCCTTACTCTCTCGTACACCGCCCCGTCCGCCAGCAAGCCCACGTCCAATCGCCATTGCTGGCGCTGGAAGCTCTCCTCACTAACTTTCCACCCAATGTGGGGCATGATCCAAAATAGTGATGGCCGAGTACCCCGCATCCACCACCCCCGCCAGCAGATCCCTAATCAAAATTTAAAAAGTCAATCCAGGAGAACACTATGTACATGTGAGTAGAAAGAGAACTCCCTAAACCTCCATGGGTTAACCCCCCCCCCTATCTGCTCCATGAATCCTATCAGCTCCTTTGCCATCGCTGGCACCCTCACTGTTTTCGAACACGACCAGTCCAGGCCGGGGTCGATAACTGTATTAAAGTCCCCTCCCGTCACCAGCTTAAGGCAGTCCAAATCTGGTATCTTCCCCAGTACCCTCTTTATTAATTCAACATCGTCCCAGTTCGACGCATACACGTTAACCAATACCACCTTCCTCCCCTCCAGCTTACCACTCACCATGAAATAATACACCCCCCCCCCTGTCTGAGACTGTACTACCTGCCTGGAATAGCACCCGCTTATTAATTAAAATCACCACCCCTCTCGTCTTGGTATCCCGCCCCGAAAGGAAGACCTGACTGACCCAGCCCTTCCTCGGCCTAACCTGATCGCTACTCTCAGGTGTGTCTCCTGCAACATCACTACATCCGTTTTCAGAGCCCTCAGGTGCGCGAACACACGGGCCCTCTTGACAGGCCCATTCAACCCTCTAACATTCCAGCTGATCAGCCTGGTTGGGGGGTACTGCGCCACCCCCCCCTCAGCCGATCAGCCATCCCCTTTCCTGGGCCCACCCCCAGCCCATCGGCCTGCCTCAGGCAGCCCCCACCCCTGACCTCCTCTTTGTCCCCGAACCTAGGTCCCTCCCTCGTCAGCAGAGTAACTCCACCCCCCTCCCCCACCCCCTCCCCAGCAACATTACCCCGTAACCTAACCCCTGCCCTATATTGAACATATATACACCCCCCACTGTACTTCCGTAGACTAGCTCACCCAGCTAGCCTGGTGGCCCTCGTCTCCAGCACCAAAAAGTCTCCCACCTATTGTTCCCTACTCCTCCCCCCCCCCCCCCCCCCCCCCCCCGCCCATCGAAACCACTTCCCTCATTAAACCAAGACGGAACAATCTTCTAATTACCATAGGAGAGAGCCCAAAACAGACAAAGACCCCCACAAAGACTCCCCCAATAGTGAAAAGTAAAGTAATACAGAATAAAAAGCCCCACCAACCACCCCCATCAAAACACCGAAAACCCAACAAAAACCGAATAACTTTTACTCCCCCATCTTCCCCCAAACTTCAAAAGCAGAAAAAAAGACAACAATCAAACCATATGTACATCATTCAAGAAAAAAGAAAGATACTGTCACTTAAGTCCGAACAGTTCTCAGATCTGCGCCAGACCCTGCTTCTTGGCAAAGTCCATTGCCTCTTTGGGTGACTCAAAATAGTGGTGCTGGTCCTCGTGTGTGACCCAAAGGGTAGAGGAACCCGAAATTCACCTTCTTCTTAAACAGGATCTCCTTCACTTGCCTGAAGCCTACCCTCCTTCTGGCTACCTCCACACTGAGGTCCTGATAGACGCGCAATATGCTATTGTCCCACTTACAGCTCCTGGTACGCTTGGCCCACTGGAGAACGCACTCCTTATCCAAAAACCTGTGGAACCGAGCCACCATCGCCAGGGGTTCCCTGGCCATGGCTTTCTTGCTATCACACTGGCTTCCTTGCCATCACCCTGTACCCCCTGTCCACCTCCAATGGTTTGGGAAAAGCCCCCACCCCCAGAAGCTTCTGGAACATACTTGCCACAAAAGCACCAGCATTAGCCCCCTCAGCCCCTTCAGGGAGACCGACAATTCTTAATTTCTGCCGGCGGGCTCTGTTCTCCAGATCTTCCACCTTTTCCAGCAGCCTCTTCTGCTGATCCTACGGCATCGCCACCTCCAACTCGACCACAGTTTGGTGCTCCTCCTGGTCCGCCAATGTTTTCTCCAACTTCTGAATCGTCCGATCCTGGGCATCCAGCCTGCGTTCCAGCCGATCGAATGACTCATTTATCGGGTCGAGACAGTCTCGTTGCTGTCTAGCAAAGCCCTCTTGGATGACCTGCATCAGCTCCTCCATTGATGGCTGGGCCATCGCAGACGGAGTCCGAACATCGGCCATGTTTCCTTCAGCGGCCACTTCTACCCATCCCTTGCTTATCTTTCTATTTCTTCCTTTACGGTCCCTTGGGGTTCTCCGTTCCATGCACCACTGTGTGGATGCAGTACCTAACTGTCCACACCTTCAAAGCCAAAACTCAAAACCACAAAAAAGTCTGGGGAAAAGGTCCAAAAGCCCAGCCAGAGCGGGAGCCACCAAGTGTGCGACTTACTCCCTCATAGTTGCCACCGGAAGTCACAGTGAAGTGTTTTTTACAGAATTCCCAGCCTCTGAAATGCCTCAGTATTATGTGGGTCGTCCAGTCAAGTTCCTGATCAACAGTGACTCCTAGTATTCAATCAAGGAATAATACAACACATGTGGTCTCTCTAGTCAGCTCTTGTTCTTTCAAAGAGCAACTCCTCTATTCTTTCCTAATCCCTGCACTCTTCTTTCTCCTTCAAGTATTTAGCCGATTTTCTTTTGAAGGCTACCATTCAGCCTGTTTCTAGCTGCCCTGCATTCCAAATCCTAACCATTAGTAATGTTGTCATTTTGGTTGATGGTGAGGATTCAGCGATGGTAATTCTGTTGAATGTCAAGAGGTGGTTGGACAGTCTTCTGGAGATGGTTATTGTAACATCTGAGTGTTTGGTGACCACCAGGTTTGAACAGCAACAAACTATTTATTAGAATAACTACAACCATATACAGAGAGCTAGGATGTGCGACCGACTTCTACAGCTGCAGGATTGATTCTGCTGGGAAAGCCCCCCACCCCGGATTCACACAATATGGCCTGGCTGGCCGATCAGGTCACATGGCCCTTCGAAAGCTCTCCGCTTTAAGAGGCCTGCTACTGCATCCCTCCCCTCGAGTCTCTTACTACAACATACCATAAAAAGTTAAACTATTTGCAAGGCAAAGTCAATAATAATAGTTTTTAACACAATTCATTATAAACCCAGCCTATCTGGGGACTTCTACCTCTTGCTCTGGGAGCGACGTAGCTCAACAGGTTGTGTCTCAACAGTAGAGGTCGTCTTGGTTGGATTCTCCAAAACCTAACCTTTTTGTTGCAAGGGTGCAGCATTGCTGCTTACTAGTTCAGTTTCCACTGGAACAGTACTTGCCACTTCCAAAGGCTGACTCGTCTCTTCATTTCTTTGACTCACGGCCACATTACTGGCAGGTACAACTGAGCGGACTATCCTGCTGGTTCGCAAAGTGACTCCTCTGTTTCCTCAAATGATCCAAGTGCTTTTTTTGGATTTTGTCCTGTACCTCCACTTCATATCATCCCGAGCCCGTTCTGGCCACCACAACATCTGTCCACTTTCAAAATCTTTGACAGAGTGGATCATCTGCTTTGACTGGCCTCCTACCCCTTGATGCATTGCGATGCTTCTTCTAAACACTTTGCCTTGACTTCACCCTCCCCGCCAAAGTTGGAAACACCACGTCCAACCTGGGCCTTAACAGGTGACCCATTGTTAACTCAGCAGGGGTTACTCCAATGGTCATGTGTGACATGGTTCTGCAAATAATGAGAAACGGCGCCAATTTTATCTTTAGGGGTGCTGTTTTTTCCATGGCTGCCTGAAAGGTATGTACAGCACATTCCAGTGAGTTCATTTGCGGAGTGGTGGCAAGAGCGATACATATGTGTTCATTCCCATTTGGTGACATGAAGTGTTGGAACCCAGCACTGGTAAATGCTGCCACCTTGTCTGAAACAAGTACCTCTGGCAGACCATGGAGGGCAAAGCAGTCACATAGCTTCTCCACTGTAGCATAGGCAGTTGTGGACATCATCTTGTAAATGTCTAATCACTTTTTGAATGCGTGTCCACTAATAGCAGGAATATTGTCCTCATAAATGCACCTCTGTAATTGACATGAACCCACAGCCAAGGCCAACCTGGCCTTTCCCAAGGGTGCATTGGGGCTCTAGTTGGTGGTCAGTTGGCATTCCGCACTGTTTTACCATTCCTTTGATATCAGTGTCGATCCTGGGCCACCAAACCTAACTATCAGCCAAAATCTTTTTCTTGACATTCTAGGGTGGCCGCTGTGCAATACACAAAGCAATAGCTTTCTTCCAGGTCTGAGAATGATCACTCTCTCTCCCCACGGGAGAATACCATCCTCTCGGCTAAAAGCTTCAACTGTTCTGATGTCCGGTCATGACGCCAACCACTTAGAATCATATGCTTGACTTTTGAAAATATTGGCTCTCGCTGGCTGCGGTACCTTGTCTGTTGTGCAGATACAGGCAGGTAATGCATCAAGAAAATTTGAGGCTAAGACAATTTCCTGATGCGCTGAAAGAGTGTGGCTTCTCCTTTCCCGAACACAAAGCCTGGGAGCGCCATGTCCTGACAAGCAGGCTGTTTCAACTTTGAGTTTCTACTTGAAGGCATATCCAGATTATGGGTCCATGGACCAAAATAATAAAACAAAGGAAATAAACAGGAAGGACTCCTGTCAAAATCCTGATTAAATTATAAGTTTGGGCTCCACAGGCTATAAGTAGTATGATCTTTCATTTCTCTTTTCGTTCCCCCCCCCCTGAACCCCTAATCGGATTGGCTGTAATTTGGCATAAGAGACATTTGACTCACATCTGGCTTGACTTGAATTATTGAACACGAGGTCTGTTTCCACTTTTGCCTGGCAGTTCAAAGGCACTTCCATAATCCTCATCGCCAATGTAAACATCTGAATGATTGGCAACCACAAGGTTTGAAGAACACCAACAAAGAAACTTCTACAGCTCTAGGATCGATTCTGCTGGGAAAGGCCATGCTCAGCCCCCCCTCTGATCCGCGCGTGACAGCCCGACTGGCCGATTGGATCACGTGATCATTCAAAACCTCGCCCTCCTTTAGGGGGCCTACTACTACAGTTATTGCCTTTGTTGGAGCTTTGCACTTACCTGCCCAGGCCTGAATATTGCCCAGGTCTTGCGACATGTGGGCATAGGCTGTTTCTTTATCTGAGGAGTGGCGAATTGTGCTGAACATTGTGCAATCCGTGAACATCCTCACTTCCGACCTTGTGATGGAGGGAAGGTGATTGATGAGGCAGCTGAAGGTGGTTGGGACATTGACTGGCCTGAGTAACTCCTGCAGAGATATCCTGGAACTGAGATAATTGGCCTTCAACCTGAAATAGCTATTTATTTTTGTATCTATTGCCAGTGTAAACTTGTGATGATTGGAACCTGAATTGTTTGGTACATTTCCTTAAAAAAGGTAACTCGGTCTGTGTACGTAGAGTTGAATAGAATTTACAGAACAGAAACAGGCCACTCGTCCCATCTACTCAGTGTGGGTGCTTGTGCTCCACATAAGCCTCCTCGCACCCCTACTTCATTTAGCCCTAATTGCATATCCTTCTACTACTGTCTCGTTCGTGTACTGATTTGTGCCTTTTAACTCAATCATGTGGCAGCAAGTTCCACATTCAAACCAGTGTCTAGGTAAAGAGGTTGTTCCTGAACTTTTAATTCGATTTATTCATGTTTTTTAAATTATCACTAGTTTTGAGCTCCCCTGCAAGTGGAAACCACACCTCCATATTTATCCTATCAAACCACTTCATGATTTTAGGCCTCTATTGGATCACTCCCCAACCTTCTCTTTTATTGACAAAAGGTCCCTTATCGGATCAGTTTTCACCGATTGTTCTAACCTCTCACGTCTTTTTTTAAATATAATTTTAAAGTGCCCAATTCATTTTCTTTTCCAATTAAGGAGCAATTTAGCGTGGCCAATCTACCTACCCTGCACATCTTTGGGTTGTGGGGGTGGGACCCGCACAGAGACGGGGAGATTGTGCAAACTCCACCCAGACAGTCCTCGGCGCCATGAGGCAGCAGTGCTAACCTCTCAGTTCTGATGTTATCCTTGTAAATCCTTTTTTGCATCTTCTCCAGTACCTCTATATCATTTTCATCACATAAAGGCCATTACTGTATAAAGTACTCCCAAGTGCGGTCTAACTACTGTTTGATGCAACTTATTGCAGCTTTCCTGCTTTTCAATTCTATTCCTCTCGAGATGTATTCCGGTTCGATGTTTACATTTTTACAGCCTTGTTAATTTGCGTCTCTACTTTTTAATGATTTCGTGAATGTGTAACTCTGGATGGGTTAGCTCTTCTTTCCCCCTTTAGATTCTTATCTTCTAATGAATATTTGGCCCCCTTCTGCCCACAAATCCCGAAAGACGTGCTGTTAGGCAATTTGGACGTTCTGAATTCTCCCTTGTTATGGGCCAGGGTTTAGAGAACTCCAAAGTGTATCATGGAGTTCACCTGACCTATAACTGTTTGTTGAATTTGCCTAGGATGAGCACAAGAGCCTACCTTTCAGATGTTATTCAACTGAGCTCTTAGACTCTTTTAAGCAAAAAACAGGCTTTATTCAAGAAATTTAGTTAACATTCGTATAAACACACGCAGTAAGAATTTGTATCAAAAATCAAGCTTTATTCTACGAATTTAGTTAACATTTGTATAAACATAGAATATGTAGAAGGAGGCCATTTGGCCCATCGAGTCTGCACCGACCCACTTATGCCCTCACTTCTACCCTATCCCTACGTAACCCAATAACCCCTCCTCACCTTTTTGGTCACTGAGGGCAATTTAGCATGGCCAATCCACCTAACCTGCACGTCTTTGGACTGTGTGAGGAAACCGGAGCACCCGGAGGAAACCCACGCAGACACGGGGAGAACGTGCAGACTCCACACAGAGAGCGACCCAGCGGGGAATCGAACCTGGGACCGTGGTGCTGTGAAGCAATTGTGCTATCCACGTGAGCTACCATGCTGCCCCAAATACACACAGTAACACACACAGTAAACATTTGTATCAAAAATCAAGCTTTATTCTACGAATTTAGTTAAAAACACACACAGTAAGAATTTGTACCAACTACAGACATAAAGACCTTACACAGCTACAGTAATCTATGTATAACCCATAATAAATTCCCCTTACCTGTTCCAATTCAATAACAAAATACAAGTAAAACCAGAAAACACTTTTCAAAGGTGTAACCCAGCACACGGCCCTCTTACTGGTATAAGACTTGTTTGTGATACTCTGTTCCCCTTCTCAAACAGCAGGTTTGAATTCCTTCCAGAAAGCAATTATCCCTTTTATGTTACCAAGTAGTCTGGAAACAGCTTTTAAAATGAAGATAGAGAAACACTTCTTTCAACCTGTGCAGTTCAAAACCAGTCCAAACTCAAAGTGACAATAAAATCCACAGAGCCCACGCAATGACATCACAGAAGCCATGTGATAAGACAAAAACATTTCCTGAAGGGACACTCCCATGATACCCTCTGTGTACCCGAACAGGCGCGGAATGTGGCGACTCGGGGCTTTTCACTGTAACTTCATTGCAGTGTTAATGTAAGCCTACTTGTGACAATAAAGATTATTATTATTTTCCTCTTCCTTCCAAAATGCACCACGTTATGCACTTGTCAATGCTGAAATTAGTTTGCCAATACTAATACTGTGGACATTAGTTTATTTGTTGAAGAATGAATAACGTGAACATTGACATTATGGGTAGCACAAGTGGATAGCACTGTGGCTTCACAGCACCATGGTCCCATGTTCGATTCCCCACTGGGTCACTGTCTGTGCGGAGTCTGCACGTTCTCCCCGTGTCTGCGTGGGTTTCCTCCGGGTGCTCCGGTTTCCTCCCACAGTCCAAAGTCGTGCAGGTTAGGTGGATTGGCCACGATAAATTGCCCTTAGTGACCAAAAAGTTTAGGAGGGGTTATTGGGTTATGGGAATAGAGTGGAAGTGAGGGCTTAAGTGGGTCGGTGCAGACTCCATGGGCCGAATGGCTCCTGCACTGTATGTTCTATGTTCAATGAAACCACAAAATATGTCAGATATTCTATTATAAATAGACTCGTCTTTCAATGTCCTTTTAAAAAATTATTTCACTAAACTGACTTCCAACAGCAAAAACACCCTTTACTGACCTCTGGATCTTAAAATCTCTGCATTTCTTCAACTGGGGGATTCCCACAGGATCACTAGAGCATATAAGGAGGCCATTTGCCCCATCTGGTCTGCACTGATCCGCCGAAAGAGCACTCGCTACCTAGGCCCACTCCCCCACCCTGCCCCCATATCCCCGTGCATTGATCATAACCAATCCACTTAACCTGCACATCTTTGGACTGTGGAAGAAAACTCGAACACCCGGAGGAAAACCCACACAGACACTGGGAGAGTGTGTATTCTCTCCAGTATTCCGCAAAACAACCATTCCCGCTGCATGACCGAGCAACCACTGTTTTCAGTCTCCCTCTTCAGGTCTCTCTGATTTAGCTGGGACTGAGTCTGTATCTAGCAAAACCAGTTTCTGTGAGGTTCAGTCTGGGCGCCTGACCCACGGCAACCAAATCACATGCATGGACCTATTTCTGGGCAAATTTCAGTACAATTTCACACCAACCTCCATTCCAGGACATTCTGCCTTACTTTATATTAAAACATAACTGTCTTTGTGACAAACAGCAGAGAGATGAAGTGTATTTTTAGAATCTTCAATTCAATGTCAAATCAGGCATAACAACAAGGAAGATAGAAAAAGTTATTTTTTTTAGAAAATTTGTTTATTTTAGTAGCTTTCAACAAAAATTAAAACCCTCAGTGCCAGAGAGGTTGTTTGTCAAGAAGCATGCCATTAAAAGTGTATTTACATTGGAAATGACAATGGCTGGTTTAGCACAGTGGGCTAAACAGCTGACTCGTAATGCAGAACAAGGCCAGCAGCGCAGATTCAGTTGCCGTACTGGCCTCCCTGAACAGGCGCCGGAATGTGGCGACTAGGGGCTTTTCACAGTAACTTCATTGAAACCTACTTGTGACAATAAGCAATTATTATTATTATTATTATTTTTATTATTATACACATCACTGCACCAGTTAGTGCTACACTGCTATCATGTGGCTTTTGCCAGTAATGTTGTGATTTATATATTTAACTGCACATTATCAGTCATTTTCTGATTTACGTGTTAGTGATCATAGAATCCCTACAGTGCAGAAGGAGGCCTTTCGCCCATTAAGTCTGTACTGACCCACCCCTCCCAAACCTAACTTGCACATTCCTGGACACTAAGGGAAATTTAGCATGGCCAATCCACTTGACCCATCCATCTTTAGACTGTGGGAGGAAACCGGTGCACCCGGAAGAAACCCATGCAGACACTGGGAGAACGTGCAAACTCCACACAGTCGCTCGAGGCCGAAATTGAGCCCCGGTCCCTGACACTGAGGCAGCAGTGTTAACCACTACTACCATCCTGCCCCATGATGGTGAGTACTGTAACACTCACCATTATCCTTGTGCCAAATCCTGCCTATTGTTTGGGGAGAAGGATTGAAGTATTCTCATAGAATCATAGAGTTTACAACACAGAAGCAGGCCTGGATAAGGATCTGAAAGTATTTGCAGCGAAAGCAGGATAACGTTTCCGTTTCAAACACTAACCTCTCATCTTAAGAACTATTTAAAAACATAATCCAGTTCTTAAAATACAATTAATTACTTCACCAAATAAACAATGGAACACCAAGGAAGTCAGTCAGCATCTTTGGAGGGCAAAGGTGGGCCGGGGGGGGGGGGGGGGGGGGGGGGGGGCTTTCCAGTCCCACGAGCAGTGGACATTGTCACGAGTGCTATGGGAAAATTTGGAGAATCGCCAAAGGTCAATTCCCGTTCGCCCACTATGATGCCCTCCACTGGTGGGGCTGAAAATCCTGTCCTGAATGTCTTGGATAGGAATCTATTGTCAATTCAAGTACATTGTCATAAAAGTTGGGAATTGAGGAGGTAAGTTACTTGTTGCAGAATTATCAGCCGCTGATCTACTCTTGTAATTACAGTATGTGTGTATATATATGTATATAATATATGTGTGTATGTCCGTTTGAATTAAGTTCCTCATCAATGGTAATTATTGAGCAATGGTAATGCCACTGAATGTCAAGGGCTGATGGTTATATTCTCCCATATTGGAGATAGTCATCATCTGGCACAAATGCTACTTGTCAGCCCAAGCCTCATATGTTGTCCAGCTCTTTCTGTATACGGGCACGGACTGCTTTAGAATCTGAGGAGTTACGAATTATGTTGAACACTGCAATCATCAGTGAACATCCCCACTTCTGATCCTGTGATCCAATAAAGGCCACATAATTCTTATGGTACAGAAGGAGGCCATTTGGCCCACCCTGTCTGCACCGGGTCATTGATAAAGTAGCTGAAGATGGTTGGGCCAAGGGCATTACTCTGAGGAACTCCTGCAGTAATGGGACAAAAATGATTGGCTTCCAACCATCACAGCCATTTTCCTCTCTGCTAAGTGGAGAGTTTCCCACCTGATTACAATTGACTTCAGATTTGCTAGGGTTCCTTGATGCCACACTTGGCCAAATCTGCCTTGTTGTCAAAGCCAGTCAGTCTTTCAGCTGTTTTGTCCATGTTTGACCCAAGGCGATAATGAGATCTGCAGCCAAGTGGCCTGCAGGAACCCAAACCGAGCATTGGTGAGCAGGTTATAGCTGGCTAAATGGTGCTTGATAACACTCATTGGCACTTTCATCATTTTGCTGCATGGACTGATGGGATGGCAATTGGCTGGATTGGGTTTGTCCTTTGTGGACAGGACATAGCTGTGCAATTTCTTTGCATTGTTCTATTGGTGCCAATGTTGTAAAAGTTCTGGAACAGATTGCCTATAGTGTCCAATTCAGTAATAATAGGAACAGCAATAGCTGAAACACGCAGCAAAAAAGGTGGATTAATGCTGAAACACGCAGCAACAAAGGTGGATTAATGCTTCGGGTGAAGGTCTGATGGCTACAGCCGTGTTTACCAAGTTCCAGCTGCGTTTAGCCTACTTGAAGGGTCAAATGGCCAGAAAGATTGAATGTAAGCTTTTGTTTCCTATCGGAACATCAGCAGTCAGTGTACTCACCAAGCTTTATGGCTACCATAGCAACGGAGTGTTCCACCATCTAAATGATTATGACTTCAAGGGGACCACTGAAATGAAGGAAGCGCATTTAAGAAAGCTGTAACCAGCACAGCTGAGACTGAAGGCAGATGAGAGAAGCAGATTTGCAGCCGAGCCCTGGATCGGGAGCTGGGAGGAGTATGTATTCAAGCCAAGGACTGAGCTTTCATTCCAAAGTTGGAGATTTAATCAGTTAGGGGTATTTTTTTGGTCATGATTTGTAAGCATTTTATGCTGGAACTTTTGTTTTTAAGGGGTTAGTAGCTGACCGTGAATGCAGTCTTACTGCTGTAAGTAAAGCAGTTTTTTTTTCTTTTTCTCTTTCCTTTACAAGTAAGATATTTTGCCAGTTAGCATGAAGAGAAACAAATTCATTGCAGTAATTCGTTCATTGGCCAAACACAATTCCACCTTGTTAATCGGGTGGGGATTCAAAGAATATAAGTTGGCCACTTATTGACTGCATAATGTACAATGTTAATAAGTCGGCCCTTTTTTACAATCCAGGTAAAGGTTCACACTATATATTAGGTATCACTGCTCTGCTCCCTCTTGTGGTTCAGTTTGCAAAAATAATTTTATAAAACCAACATATTGCAACAATAAGAATAACGAGGACAACTTGTATTTGTATGGCAGCGTTAACAAAACAAAATGTCCCACAGTGCTTCACATGATTGTAATAAGGCCAGAGGTAGAATTGAAGAAGAGTCTCACAAGGAAGTACGAGAGGTAAAGAGGTGGAAAAGTTTAAGGAGGAAATAATAATCTTTATTAGTGTCACAAGTAGGCTCACATAAACACTGCAATGAAGTTACTATGAAAATCCCCAAGCCACCACACTCCGAATGTCCAATTCACCTAACAAGCACATCTTTCAGGACTTGTGGGAAGAAACCGGAGCACCCGGATGAAACCCACGCAGACACGTACAGACTCCGCACAGACAGTGACCCAAGCCGGGATCCGAACCCGGGTCCCTGGAGCGGTGAAGCAGTAGTGCTAACCGCTGTGCTACCATGCTGCCCAAGCTTAAGGCTTAGGCAGCTGAAGGTATGGTTACCAGTTGTGGAGCAATTAAAATGAGAGGCCAGAATTAGAAGAGCACAGGTGTGTCAAAGGGTTGTGGGTTGGAGGGGGTTTACAGCAACAGGGTGAGGGGAGGTGGTGGAGGGATTTATAAACAAGGACAAGAATTTTAAAATCGAGGTATTGCTTGCCAGGAACCAAGTTTGGTCAGCCAGCACCGTCACGATAGGTGATTGATTGGGACTTGGCGCCAGTAAGGGCCTGGGCAGCAGAGCTTTATATGACCTCCAATTCCTGGAGGACTGATGTGTGAGAGACCAGTCAGGACTGCATCAAATGGTCAAATCCTGAGGCAACCACGGCATGAGTGATAGTTTCAGCAGCAGATGAGTCAATGCTGCAGATGTAGAAATAGGCGGTTTTAATGATGGCACAGACTTGTAGTCAGAAACTCATCTCTGCTATCGCGGGAAATGATAGGCACAGATTTGGAAGACAACAGCGTTAACAAAGACTTCGGAGAGGTAAAGGAGTTTGGAAATGGCAAAGTAATTTGCAAGGATGCTGGGGTCAAGGGTTATCCCTTTTTGAGGAGAGAGGTGATGGTGGCAGGTTTAAAGGAGAGAGGGACAGCTCCAGAAGAGGGAGAATCATTAACAATATCAGCGAAGAGAAGACTAATTAATCAGCTATCAGAATACAAACTATGGAATCAAGAATAGAAGATATTGGAAACACAAAGCAGACAGTCCGCATCTGTGGAGATCATTAAAATATGTTATTTTGGGTCAAGACCCTAAACCTCAATTTTTTTGCAGACGCTGACTGACCTACCGGGCTTCATTTTTAACTCTGTATAAAGGAATGGATTATGGGTGAGTTAAAATCTTGCCCACTCTGCATTTCCAGCATGTTCTGTCTCGTTGCAGATTTCCGGCAAGTAAAATATTTTGCTCAGTACCAGGAAATATTAAATGTTCGACATGAGACGGTTTCACCTGTCCTAGAATGGTCATTTGTCTGTACACTTTATTCCGAAAATGTTTGAATGAATTCGACCATTAAAATGAGGTATTTGGGATCAATGTTTTGTGATCATTTGAGCAATGCAACGTTGTCCCCAAGGCTGTAGATGGATAGAATGACCCTTGGCTAGTTCTGTCTGTGGTAGTGGTTGTCATCGCTGAGCCAGATGTTTGTACGTTCAATACCGCTCATATTTTTAAAAACCTAGACCTACCCTTGCATTTTGTTGCAGTACTGACGGATTGCTGCATCGTCGGAACTCCTTTGGATGAGGTGTCAACCTAGCCTGCTAGTTTAGGCAGATTTGAACGATCACGCAATGACCTTTTTTACCTTTTTGAAAACGAGCGGAATTATTTCTGGTGTCCTAGTCGACATTTATCCCTCGAACATTCGAAAGCGGAAAAACAGGTTAACTGGTCATGCACCTCATTGCTGTTTGTTGAGGCCTTCATGAACTGCAGCATCTGCCGATAAAACAACAGTGGCAGTTGCACTTCAAAAATAATTGAACGTTGTGAAGCACTTCCTCACATCCCGAGGACGTGAAAGGTGCTTTAAAAATGCCTGTTCGTCGTCCTGTGTGGTCCTTTGTTTCATTGTCAAAACGGTGTAGGAAAGCCAATTAATGATTTCTCGGGCACTCCTGAAGATTAAAAAAACTAAGGAAGAAGTGTATTTGGACCAAAACAAAAGAATGTCTGATGATGTCATCTGAGATCTCGAACGTGAAAAGCAGCACATTGGTTTCTCCCCCACAGAGTATTTCAGTACTGTGACTCAGCGCATTGTGAAATTTTTAAATCAGTTTAACTCGTTCTCCCTGTTGCTCTCTGCCCTTCCTTTAGTCGCTCCCCCCCGCCTTATACAATATCCTTCCCCTGTTCTCGATCAATATGAACACTTAAGGTGTGTGGGCAGAAAGACCAAAGGTAAAACTTTTTTTTGGTGCTGCTTGATTTTCCACATGTTGTTATTTATAGGTTTTAGGGACCCCGCAGTTACCTGCCAGAGAAGATGGGGAACGTGGAGAGTCACGGATTGACTAAAAGCTTCCGATCTCAGTTTACTTCTGATGAACTGGCTATTCTGGATCATGTTTTTGACTCTATGGCCGGCTCTCAACCCAGTGAAGCCACAAAAAGTGGAAAAGCTGTTCAGAAACAAGTAACCCTGGCCATGTTAAAGGTAAGCATTTAACAGAGGAGCTGCAATGAAAGGGTGTAGAATGACGGGTAGAAATGTGTCCTCCGTTTCCCTGCAAAAACATTCAAACTATGTATTAACGGAGACACAATCCAAAAATGTAAGATGCATCAAAAGTTGATCTGTTTGGAAAATATTCACGTGCTACTTCTTTCTCCCCCTTTTTTTTCCTTTTCTGATGTTTTTCTCTGACTAAACATTTTAAAAGGGAGCCCCTACTTTTATTACAGATCCCGTATGATTACAGATAATATGGTGGTTTTGCTGGATGATGATGCAGTTGTCACTTATGTATCTGACTTTCTTTTCTGGCTGTCCGCAATGTTTGATCATGGCCTATGCAGACAGGGATGCTGCATTACTGGCTTATATTGACAGGCTCCGAGGGTAACGCTTCTACCGGCAAAAGAGAAAACTCTGGAAAATATCATCATAGATCATCATAGAATTTACAGTGCAGAAGGAGGCCATTCAGCCCATCGAGTCTGCACAGGCTCTTGGAAAGAGCACCCTACCCAAGGTCAACACCTCCACCCTATCCCCATAACCCAGTAACCCCACCCAATATCAGCAGGTCTGGCAGCATCTGAAAGGAGAGAAAAGAGCTAAAGTTTCGAGTCCAGGTGACCCTTTGTCAAAGCTAAAAGGCATAAAACGTGGAAAACGTGGGGTGACTGTGATCATATTTAGACTGTGCCCCCTACAGATGTGCCAGACCTGCTGAGATTTTCCAGCATTTTCTCTTCTGGTTTCAGATTCCAGTATCCGCAGTAATTTGCTTTTATCCGTTATTTATTCAGGCAACACTTCTATCTCGATGATAAGTCACATGGTTGATTAAGAAATCTGTATTGACCCGAGTCGGGTTCTAGTGTTGACTGAATCTGTGAGGCTTTGAATTCTGAATACTGGGATGGAGCACACTTTTTTTTTTTGATTACTTCTTATTGGTAAATGGAACCTGAATTAATTTGTGAGGAAAAAGATGCTTAGCTTTTTTAATTTAAAACAAAAGTTTTTCCTGTGATATGATTTTTCTAGTACCACCCAGATTAAGTTGCTTGCCTCTAGTTCTCTGTTGATAGTGAAGCTTCTCTTTGAACAAAACAGTTGCTAGGTCATTTCCTGTTAGGCCATTGCAAGGCTGGAGTTTGAACGGACATCACCATCACAAATTCTAAAGTTATTACATTCCTCTTCCAGAAATGTGACTCTGTGCTAATGTGAAGCTGGCAAGCTTTATAGATCCATGTTTATTGACAAGTCTGTGAACTTCCCAACCAGGCTTGGAAGGCCGATGTTCCTGGGCTGTATTGTTCTTTGTTCTTTAGGGTTTTGGCCAAGGGTGGTATCCGGCCCGGTACAGGCTTGGAGGGCCGAAGGGCCTGTTCCTGTGCTGTACTGTTCTTTGTGGCCAAACCCATAAATTGCAGAATTTATTTTAACTTTCTCAGTATTGATGTCATCAAGATATAATTTTACATCAGTAATGGATTAATTTTTGGCCACAATTGGGGCAGCACATAATTGTGTAAACATTTGTTGAACTTGGTTAAGTAAGTTGAGCAAAAGGGGTTGAAGAGATTTGCCACAGCTTTATTATAGGGCATTGCTTGCAACTGAGCATTCTCGGTATACTTTGCCTCCCAGGTTAACTATGATGTGCGCACATTATCACTTGTGTAAAACGCAACCTTAAGGTTTTGGGCTTCATGTTTGGTTTTCTTGTACTGGGAAGGGCAGGGTTTGGTTCACACACTGCCTAGCTTCTGCCTCCTCCACTCCCACCTGCCTCCTTTTTCTGGAGGGCATGTTTAATGGCTTGTGAGCGTGTGGTAATGAGATTAAATTGACGGAAATGTTGTTCTAGCTGTGTTTCCTGCCCTTTACTCCGTCAAGGAGCTCAATGCAGGGCCTTTGTTTTCCAGCATTCGCAAACCAGGAGGCGGACAGAAAAAAAAGTACTCCTGGCCTTGAGGGCATCTGCCACAGCTCGCCAGACATTAGGGCATCAGTGTGGCACAATGATTAGCACTGCTGCCTCACAGTGCCAGGGACCCGGATCAGATTCTGGCCTCTGGTGACTGCCTGTGTGGAGTTTGTACATCCTCCCTGTATCTGCGTGGGTTTCCAATGGGTGCTCCGGTTTCCTCCCACAGTCCAAAGATGTACGTGTTGGGTGGATTGGCCATGCTAAATTTCTCCTTAGTGTCTCAACATGTCCAGGCTGGTAGAGGTTACGGGGTTAGGGTGGGGGAGTGGGCCTGGGTAGGGTGCTCTTTCAGAGGGTTGGTGCAGACCCGATGGGCCTAATGGCCTCTTTCTGCACTGTAGGGATTCTGTGAACGATACCACATTGCCACGCACAAGTCCCAGAAAGCAGAAATAAATTGCAGTTCGACTTTTTTTGTTTGCCTACTTGGGATGGCCTCCATGACCTACCACTGCTGATACTGCCCTGATTCTGGGCTGGGCAAGGGAGCTCAATTCCAACACATAACTTACACTGGCAATTTAGTTGAGGTAAGGGAAGGACCAGAGCACAAATCCTGCCTTGATGGAGATGCTTCCTCATCCCTCTCCAAGCAGCCAATGGGAAAGCATAGGCTTTTGGTTAAACTAACCCCTTTTTTTTTTTTGAAACTGAATTTTATTTGTGGAATTCTGCCGGATATTATAGGCCGGGATTTTCTAGTTTGGCAGAATTCTGGCACCTCTTGGGCAGGGAATCAGGACGGGAGGAAGTTACCTGCAGTACACTCCGTCTCATGTTGTAGAGGCAGCCTTAGGCTGTCCTCAAACTGATCACTACTTTCATCTGCTTCGACAATAACTGACATTTGGGATCCACCAGTAGACGGTTGCTGCAACCTTCCTCAACTTGCCGCTTCTCAGCAGCACGGAAAGTGGTGTAGGTAACTTGGTCTGAGGGACGTCGTCCCCCAACTTTTTTTACAGAGGCCGAAATGATTGTTACCTCCTCACTCTGTGATTCCTTGTAATTGCTCACTCGGAAGGATGGAGTGAAAAATGCTGTTGTCACAGAAAACTATTCTATACCTCAGTGATGATTGAAAGTAAAAGTAGAGTTGGAAGCAGCTCAGGAGAATGTTCTACAATGCTGAGTGATTTCTGTCTCACTCTTCCTCAGGCATTTGTACATGATGCTGTGCTGGGCACCATGACAGTCCGACTCTACAATGGACTGAGGAGCATTGATCCAGTCAAAAGAACAGACGGCCGCAGTGACGCCATAAGCAAGAAACAATTTGTTGTATTCCTTTCCCATGTCATGCGAGGTACTGCTGGAGAAAAGGCTTTTGTTATTCAACGAATGATCTCCCAAGATGCTGATGGCTCTGTAAAGGGCAGGCAAATAAAAGAGGTACAGTCATCAAGCTATCCCAAGTTTCAGTGAAGGAATGTCAGCATCCTATTTAACATCCCCCCAGTAGGCTTCAATGAAGTTACTGTGAAAAGCCCCTAGTGGCCAAATTCCAGCGCCTGTTTGGGGAGGCTGATACAGGAATTGAACCCGCACTGCTGGCCTGCCTTGGTCTGCTTTAAAAGCCAGCTATTTAGCCTTGTGCTAAACCAGCCCCAGTAGTAAACCAGCACCAGTGATTTAATGTGATTGAAGGTGCAAATGGAAGCACTTGGTTTGGTATGAGGATAGAACCCTTTAACTGTCTTTGGCCTGTGAAGTCATTCGATTTTGTTACGTATTACATGAAGTATCTCTTCTCTGCAAAGTCTTCAACCCTGATAGTCGAGTATCTCATTTATTATTTAGATGGAGGGGATTTCCCAGAGATTGTATTTCTTAATTTTGCATTTTTACCATGAGATTTGGGCATGTTCATACCTCAAACCAGGCTTCAGGTCTTTTATTTAATTTCTCGCCAAATTGAATCAGCCTCCATTTGAACCACCATGCTCCATAAATCACCCTGGATGATTTGTCCTGTAACATTGCAATTTGTAGGACTTGGTTCTTTTTGACATCACTTTAAGGGCCTCACGGTAGCATGGTGGTTAGCATCAATGCTTCACAGCTCCAGGGTCCCAGGTTCGATTCCCGGCTGGGTCACTGTCTGTGTGGAGTCTGCACGTCCTCCCCGTGTGTGCGTGGGTTTCCTCCGGGTGCTCCGGTTTCCTCCCACAGTCCAAAGATGTGCAGGTTAGGTGGATTGGCCATGCTAAATTGCCCGTAGTGTAAGGTTAATGGGGGGATTGTTGGGTTACGGGTTACGTGGGTTTAAGTAGGGTGATCATTGCTCGGCACAACATCGAGGGCCGAAGGGCCTGTTCTGTGCTGTACTGTTCTATGTTCTAAGTCTGACCTTCCCTGACCTATTTACTACTTTAAAAAAAAATGGTTTTGGCCACTTGTTCCTTTTCAAAGTTTTTTTTGTAATCCTCTTTTTTGTAATACTTCGGTAATAGGCCGCTGAATTGATATGATAGCAGTAAGTGTCCACGTTAAATGACTGTTTGATTCCTTTGGTGTCCCTGTTTCTGTGAAGGCATAACTTGGACTGGGAAATGATTCCAAAGCAGCAGTAGAATCTTGTTATGCCTCTTTGCAGCACCCAGTACCAATTTGATGTCCCATTTGAAAGGGGTGCTACTAACCCACTCTACCAAAAACAAAGGAAAACTTTAAAGAAATGTAATAATTTAAATTAAAATGACATTCCCAAGGTTGATAATGCGCACCAGTCCCTGAAAGCCTCACCTAGACCGTGGACACGTCATGCTTGCTCTCCAGGGACACACTGGCATAGACACAGCTGTGGAAGACAGGTGAAGTGACTCCCCTCGCCTCCTGCTGGCTGGACCTGTTAATGGCCACCTCTGCTAGGCCCCGGAGCAGTCCCACGAGGAGGTCTCCTGATCTGCCCACTCTCTATAGGACATAGGAACACAAGTAAGCCATTCAGCCCCTCAAACCTGTCCCACCATTCAATGAGATCTGTGGTCTAATTCCATATCCATGCCTTTTGGCTCATATCCCTTAATATCTTTGCTAAGCAAAAATCTATCTCCGATTTTAAATTAACAACTGTTCCAGCTTCAGCTGCTATTTGAGGGAGACAGTTCCAAACCCCGACCACCCTTTTCATAGAACACTACAGCGCAGTACGGGCCCTTCGGCCCTCGATGTTGCGCCGACCTGTGAAACCATCTGAAGCCTATCTGACCTACACTATTCCATTTTCATCCATATGTCTATCCAGTGACCACTTAAATGCCCTTAAAGTTGGCGAGTCTACTACTGTTGCAGGCAGGGCGTTCCACACCCCTACTACTCTCTGAGTAAAGAAACTGCCTCTGACATCTGTCCTATATCTATCACCCCTCAATTTAAAGCTATGTCCCCTCGTGTTGGTCATCACCATCCGAGGAAAAAGACTCTCACTGTCCACCCTATCTAACCCTCTGACTATCTTATATGTCTCTATTAAGTCACCTCTCAGCCTTCTCTCTAACGAAAACAACCTCAATTCCCTGAGCCTTTCCTCGTAAGACCTTCCCTCCATACCAGGCAACATCCTAGTAAATCTCCTCTGAACCCTTTCCAAAGCTTCCACATCCTTCCTATAATGTGGTGATCAGAACTGCACGCAGTACTCCAGGTGCGGCCGCACCAGAGTTATGTACAGCTGCAGCATGACCTTGTGGTTCCGAAACTCAATCCCCCTGCTTATAAAGGCTAGCACACCATATGCCTTCTTAACAGCCCTATTAACCTGGGTGGCAACTTTCAGGGATTTATGTACCTGGATGCCGAGATCTCTCTGTTCATCTACACTACCAAGAATCTTGCCATTAGCCCAGTACTCTGCATTCCTGTTACTCCTTCCAAAGTGAACCACCTCACACTTTTCCGCATTAAACTCCATCTGCCACCTCTCAGCCCAGCTCTGCAGCTTATCTATGTCCCTCTGTATCCTATAACATCCTTCAGCACTATCCACAACTCCACCGACCTTCGTGTCATCTGCAAATTTACTAACCCATCCTTCTACACCCTCTTCCAGGTCATTTATAAAAATGACAAACAGCAGTGGCCCCAAAACAGATCCTTGCGGTACACCACTAGTAACTGAACTCCAGGATGAACATTTGCCATCAACCACCAACCTCTGTCTTCTTTCAGCTAGCCAATTACTGATCCAAACCGCTAAATAACCTTCAATTCCATGCTTCCTTATTTTCTGCAATAGCCTACCGTGGGGAACCTTATCAAACGCCTTACTGAAATCCATATACACCACATCAACAGCTTTACCCTGATCCACCTGTTTGGTCACCTTCTCAAAAAACTCAATAAGGTTTGTGAGGCATGACCTACCTTCACAAAACCGTGTTGAGTATTGCTAATCAACTTGTTCTTTTCAAGATGATTATAAACCCTATCTCTTATAACATTTTCCAACATTTTACCCACAACCAATGTAAGGCTCACAGGTCTATAATTACCAGGGTTGTCTCTACTCCCCTTCTTGAGCAAGGGGACAACATTTGCTATCCTCCAGTCTTCCGGCACTATTCCTGTCGACAAAGACGACATAAAGATCAAGGACAAAGGCTCTGCAATCTCCTCCCTGGCTTCCCAGAGAATCCTAGGATAAATCCCATCTGGCCCAGGGGACTTATCTATTTTGACATTTTCTAAAATTGCTAACACCTCCTCCTTTTGAACCTCAATTCCATCTAGCCTGGTCAACTGAACCTGAGTGTTCTCCTCGACAACATTGTCTTTCTCCAGTGTAAACACTGACGAAAAATATCCATTTAATGCTTCCCCTATCTCCTCTGATTCCACACACAACTTTCCACTACTATCCTTGATTGGCCCTAATCTTACTCTAGTCATTCTTTTGTTCCTGATATACCTATAGAAAGCCTTAGGGTTTTCCTTGATCCTATCCGCCAATGACTTTTCGTGTCCTCTCCTCGCTCTTCTTAACTCTCCCTTTAGGTCCTTCCTGGCTAACTTGTAACTCTCAAGTGCCCTAACTGAGCCTTCATGTCTCATCCTAACATAAGCCTTCTTCTTCCTCTTGACAAGTGCTTCAACTTCCTTAGTAAACCACGGTTCCCTTGCTCGACAACTTCCTCCCTGCCTGACAGGTACATACTTATCACGGACACACAGCAGCTGTTCCTTGAAAAAGCTCCACATTTCGATTGTACCCATCCCCTGCAGTTTCCTTCCCCATCCTATACATCCTAAATCTTGCCGAATAGCATCATAATTGCCTTTCCCCCAGCTATAATTCTTGCCTTGCGATATATACCTATCCCTTTTCGTGGAGAGATGCTTCCTAACATCTCTCCTGAACGGTCTGGCCCTGATTTTTAGACTATGCTGCCTAGTTTTAGAATCTCCAACCAGTTGAAATTATCTACCCTGTCTTTTCCTGTCAATATCTTAAAGACTTTGATCAGATCACCCCTTAACCTTCTAACTGCTAGTGAAAACAGGTCTAATTTGTGTAATATCTCCTCATAACTGAACCCCTGGAGTCCAGGTATCATTTTTGTAAACCGGCATTGCACTCCCTCCAAGGCCAATATATCCTTCCAAGGTGTGGTGCCAAGAACTGCTCACAATACTCCAAGTGGGTCTCACCATGGTTATGTACAGCTGCAGCATATCTTCTTCTGTGTCTTTATATTCCAGTCTTCTAAATCTAAAGGCTAGCATTCCATAAGCCTTTTTGATTATTTTCTGTGCTCGTCCGTGGGATTTCAGAGATCTATGCACCTGAACCCGCAAGTCTGTTTGGACATCCACTGTACTTAACCTCTTCCTATTTTAAAATGTACCCTGCTCTATCCTTTTTTGGTCCAATATGGATAACCTGACACTTGCTTACTTCAAATTTAATCTCCAACAATTTTGCCCAATTGCAATTTTATGCTGTCATCTAGACTGTCTACAATGCCACCTAACTCTGTATCCACAGCAAATTTGGATATATGGCTTTTTATGCCATCATCCAAGTCTTTCGTGAATAATTGAGGCCCCAACACAGATCCTTAGGGTACACCACTACTCACATCTGCCGAGTTATTACCCATTATCCCCCACTCTCTGTTCACTACCTTTGTCACCTTCTTCACAAAAAATTAAATGAGGTTTGTCAGGCATGACCTCCCTTGACGAATCCATGCTGGCTCTCCCTGATCAACTGAAAACTTTCGAGATGTTCAGTTACCCCATCCCTGATTAAAGACGCCACAATTTCCCCACCACAGATGTTAGGTTAACAAGTCTGTAATTCCCTAGTTTCCCCCTTTCACCCTTCTTAAAAAGTGGAGTGTGTAGCAATCCAGAGGGTCTACTCCTGAATCTAGAGAACTTGAGGGATTATAGTTAGGACATCTACAGGATGCTCCCCTACTTCCTTTAACACCCTCAGATGGAAACCACCAAGTCCTGGGATTTGTCACTTTTGTCGCTCTTTAGTTCCACTAATTTCCTCGTTACTGATGCTCTACTTGTGTTAATTGTATTAAGTCCCTGTCCTCTATCGACTATAATATTTTTGGGATGTTCGGCAAGTTATCCTCCTTTTCAGCTGTAAATACTGAGGCAAAGTCATTGTGCAACATATCTGCCATTTCATCATTATCAATGACAATATCTCAATTTTCAGCTTTAGCGGGCCTACATTGCTCTTGGCTACCCACTTTCCATTTATTTAACTTTAAAATGTCTTCTTATTGATTTGGATGTCCCTTGCAAGTTTCCAATCATAATCCCTTTTAGTAGCTCTTATAAACTGCTTTGTGACCCTTTGCTGTCTTTCTATCTATTCCATTCATTCCGATCTGTGCTGTGTTTTGCATTTTTGTAAACTCTTTCTTTTAATTTTATGCTGTTCCTTACCGTGGCTGTGTTTTGTGAGGTGGAGCTTTTTCCTTGCGGGGGAGGGGGATGAGGGATGGTATATACTCACTGTATTCCATTAATTGATACTTTAAATATTCTCCACTGTTCTTCAGTCATTTGATCCATTAACAGATTATACCGTAGACAGTCTCTATTTCACCCTGTTAAAGTCAGCCTTACCCAAGTCTAAAATTCTAATATGTGATTCATGCACTTCACTTTCAAACGCTACATTGAATTTACATAGAATTTACAGTGCAGAAGGAGGCCATTCGGCCCATTGAGTCTGCACCGGCTCCTGGAAAGAGCACCCTACCCAAGGTTAACACCTCCACCCTATCCCCATAACCCAGTAACCCCACCCAACACTAAGGGCAATTTTGGATACTAGGAGCAATTTATCATATCCACCTAACATGCACATCTTTGGACTGTGGGAGGAAACCGGAGCACCCGGAGGAAACCCACGCACACACGGGGAGGATGTGCAGACTCCGCACAGACAGTGACCCAAGCCAGAATTGAACCTGGGACCCTGGCGCTGTGAAGCGATTGTGCTATCTACAATGCTACTGTGCTGCCCATTTGATTATCTTGTGATCACTATTTGATAGCTGTTCATGCATAGTTGGGCTATTAATTAAGTGTGGCTCATTACTCATAACTAAATCTCATACAGCCTGTCCCCTTGTTATATCTAGAACATATGGCTATAGGAAATTACTCTGGACACATTACAGAAATTCACTGCCTTTCTGACAAGTGCTTGTCTGCCTCTCCCAATGTATGCATGAGTTAAAATCTCCCATTAATACTACTCTGCCTTTGTTACTCACTTGCTTAATGTCTCCTCCACACGAGGTGGACAAGACACCCTGTATAAGCAGCGCCTTTCTCAGATAGCCACTATTCATCCCAGACTGCCAAGTGTTGACTGTTTGATTAGCGGCCAACACAATTGAACCAAGTCATATCCATAGACCACCTATTTGGTCAGGGACTGTTGGATTACAGTCAATTTGGGAAGTCGAATCATTTTCCCCCTACTTTTTACTTCCTTCCATCCCCGAGGTTGAGATCAGTTGTAATGCTGCAGCTGTCTCCCATTGTTTAACAGTGTACTTTGCTATTTCATTCTGAACGTTTTGTGCTCTGTTTTATTTGTGTTTGTTATTTACCCCCATGTAGTTCACCGAAGATCTGATATCGGCAGTGATCCACTTACTGCAAGATGAGAACATGTTGAGAGATTGGTTTATGGATAAAACTTCCAATTCTGTTTGTGGCATATTACGTCTGGCTACCAATCTGATGTCTCAGTTGAAGGCTAAAGGTACTAAACTCTCATGTTATTCTTTAATTTATAGTTGGAATAAAATGCAATTGTTAAGAATTATGAACTCCACTACATAGATGACCAGTCCTGGTGTTTATCCGCTAGAGCTGTTTGGAAATTTGGAATTTTGACAAGTATTAGTTGGCCCAAAGTGAAAACTGTTTAATCATAAAAATGTACAAACATTTATTTTTGGGTGTTGTTTTGTTGAAAAATATCAATTTTATCTTTGCTGTGTGAATTGTGACAAAGGTAAATCTCATCCTTTGCAATCTGTCTGCAGCCTTTGAAATAGTTGTCCACATCATCTTCCCTTCCTCCAATACCTTTTCTCTCTTATCCAGCTGGCAGGATTAGAACAAAGAACAAAGAAAAGTACAGCACAGGAACAGGCCCTTCGGCCCTCCAAGCCTGCGCTGGCCATGCTGCCCGTCTAAACTAAAATCTTCTACACTTCTGGGGTCCATATCCCTCTATTCCCATCCTATTCATGTATTTGTTAAGATGCCCCTTAAACATCACTATCGGCCCTGCTTCCACCATCTCCTCTGGCAGTGAGTTCCAGGCACCCACTACCCTCTGTGTAAAAAAACTTGCCTTGTACATCTCCTCTAAACCTTGCCCCTCGCCTTAAACCTACGCCCCCTAGTAATTGACCCCTCTACCCTGGGAAAAAGTCACTGACTATCCACTCTGTCTATGCCGCTCATAATTTTGTCAACCTCAGGTTGCCCCTCAACCTCCTTCATTCCAGTGAGAACAAACCAAGTTTATGAAAAAAATGAAAATGAAAATCGCTTATTGTCACGAGTAGGCTTCAATGAAGTTACTGTGAAAAGCCCCTAGTTGCCACATTCCGGTGCCTGTCCGAGGAGGCTGGTTCAACCCCTCCTCATAGCTAATGCCCTCCATAACAGGCATCATCCTGGTAAATCTCTTCTGTACACCCTCTAAAGCCTCCACGTTCTTCTGGTAGTGTGGCGACCAGAATTGAACACTATATTCCCAAGTGTGGCCTAACTAAGGTCCTATACAGCTGCAACATTGCTTGCCAATTTTTATACTCAATGCTCTGGCCAATGAAGGCAAGCATGCCGTATGCATTCTTGACTACCTTCTCTACCTATGTTGCCCCTTTCAGTGACCTGTAGACCTGTACACCTAGATCTCTCTGACTGTCAATACATTTGAGGGTTCTACCATTCACTGTATATTCCCTACCTGTATTAGACCTTCCAAAATGCATTACCTCACATTTGTCCGGATTAAACTCCATCTGCCATCTCTCTGCCCAAGTCTCCAAACGATCCAAACGATCCAAATCCTGCTGTATCCTCTGACAGTCCTCATCGCTGTGCGCAATTCCACCAACCTGTGTGTCGTCTGCAAACTTACTAATCCGAACAGTTACATTTTCCTCCAAATTATTTATATATACTACAAACAGCAAAGATCCCAGCACTGATCCCTGCGGAACACCACTAGTCACAGCCCTCCAATCAGAAAAGTACCCTTCCATTGCGACTCTCTGCCTTCTATGACCGAGCCAGTTCTGTATCCATCTTGCCAGCTCACCCCTGATCCCGTGTGACTTCATCTTTTGTACCAATCTGCCATGAGGGAACTTGTTAAAGGCCTTACTGAAGTCCATATAGACAACATCCACTGCTCTACCTGCATCAATCATCTTTGTGACCTCCTCGAAAAACTCTATCAAGTTAGTGAGACACGACCTCCCCTTCACAAAACCGTGCTGCCTCTCGCTAATACGTCCACTTGCTTCCAAATGGGAGTAGATTCTGTCTCGAAGAATTCTCTCCAGTAATTTCCCTACCACTGTCGTGAGGCTCACCGGCCTGTAGTTCCCTGGATTATCCTTGCTACCCATCTTAAACAAAGGAACAACATTGGCTATTCTCTAGTCCTCTGGGACATCACCTGAAGACAGTGAGGATCCAAAGATTTCTGTCAAGGCCTCGGAAATTTCCTTTCTGGCCTCCTACAGTATTCTAGGGTAGATCCCATAAGGCCCTGGGGACTTATCTACCTTAATATTTTTCAAGACGCCCAACACCTTGTCTTTTTGGATTGCTATCAACTGGTGCAATTCTTATCTGTCTAATTATAACCAGAATGCCATTTTGTGTGGGTCCTCCTGCTCCCGCACCATGACCTCTGGTGTTCTATCCTGGGCTTCCTCCTATGTCTGCGTCTCGTAGGGCGCGATCCTCCGGAAAGATTTCTAAGTGTGCTAGCACGTGCGAATTGCTGTGAGTTTCCTGGCGCTCGGCTCAGCGAAGCCGGCAATGCAGTTCAGTGTTATTTGGTCCACTTAATGAGGCTTCACAGGCTTCTTGCCCGAATGCCGGTCACCAGCTGTTTTGCAGGGACCAGGGCTCACCAGCCCTCCCGTTACTGAGGTCGAGCAGCACTCGAGCTGCACTTGCTCAGCCAACGTCAGCCAGCTCGCAACAATGGCGCCGAGGAGACCAGACCGAAGGTTCGGGGAGGCTCCTGGATGCGGTGGAGGCCAGGGGGGATGTCCTTTTCCCCTGAGGGGCCAGAGGGTGAGCCAGATGGCAGCCAGTGCTGCCTGGCATGAGGTGGCGGCAGCTGTCAGCTCAGGCAATGTGACCAGGAGGACTGGCCTCCAGTGTCAGAAGAAGGTCAACGACCTACAGACAGCACTCCCAGCCCCCCCCCCCCCTCAACCCTCCCTTCACACTTCCCCACCCCCCCAATTGTCAACCATGCATGTGGCTAATATTGCCCTCTGTGACTTCTCGGGAAAAGCTCCCCCACAATCGGATGGACAGGGCCCAGACTGGTGGTGGGATTCCGGACTTGAGAATCCTCACCTCCTTCGAGGAACGTCCCTGTAGGTGACTGGTGTGGCTGAGGACATCTTGATGCAGAGCCTCTGGAACAGGGTTACCCGGAGCATAGCCCAATCACTGAGGAACATCGCCGAGGGTGTCGACACAATGGTGCGGACCATGGGGAACCACCAAGGCTGGCAGAGCCAGATGATGCTGGGGCTCGAACCAGCTGCCCCTCCATCCCAAGGTGAACCTCAGGGCCCTGTGTACACCGACTGGGAGGAGGGAGCGCTGAGTGCCAACCCAGACCCGTCCCATGGGGCAGCGACAGTGGCCACCAGCTTCCCCGAGTTCCACCCCTCTGATGCGGCTGCGTCTCGGGGTCAGCACATGGGACAGGGCGGCACGGCTGACCATGTGCCGTCGACAAGTGAGTCGGGGCCCTCCGGCCTGATGGGCGGCCGGATCCTCAGGGTGTGGGGCAGGGTCCGGCACATGGGCCGCTGCCTCTCTCCTCTGCAGATGCTGTTGCTGCCACCTTCTCCAGCGTCTGGCCGCATTGCGTAGCACCAGCATCACTAGGCCAACTTCTGCGTCCAATAGCCCTGCCATAGCATTCAATATCTGTAAGGCATTGGGAGAGGGTGTTGGACTGACAAACAGCAGTGGCAACCCCCCCCACCTCATACCTGGAACGCCCTGCCCACGTACTCCAGGCCACAGCGGGCCCCTCTCACCAGGCCATAGATGCTGTACCTTGACACCCACTCACATTATCGACCGGACGCTGGTTCCCTCCCCTGTGGCACTCACATACCCTCCGGCCATGGGCATGTGCCCCGGAGCTATGTCCATTTTCCTATATGTTCGGATGTTGGCTGCTGCATGTGTGGTGTTGCCTCCCGTAGTGTTCAGGTACACTGTCCAGGCATCATAGTCTGATTTGGATTCTAGGTAATGACCTCCGCATGCTGCATGGTCTGCTCACACACGGTAATACACTTGCGTTGTGTGAAGTGCTCACTTAACCACGATTGCCAATTCCCTATTAGCCATGGCCTTCAGCTGCACGGCCAGAGGCTTCGGCAGTTGGTGGGGGTTATGGGTGGTCTGGGGAAGATGGGCAAGGGTTACCCCTGGAATGGGTACACACAATCCTGGGGTTGGCATGGTGATGCAGCAAGCGGTTGCCCCTCTGGTTGCTCCTCCCATGGCGGCCCACCCCTGCGGAGTGTACCCCACCCTAATCCTAGAGTTTCCCATCCCCCACCTAGCACAGCACCCCCGGGCTCCTTGCCTGTGAGCAAAGATGGCTACTCACCACTTCGGCTCCCCACTGAAACCCTTCCATCAGGTTCATGTTTTTAAAAAAAGAGTACTAATCGGCGTCAGCGTGGCCATTTGCTGGAGAGGCCGCTGAATCATGAGTGTGTTGGATGAAGAGTGGCTCTCGTTAATTGTATGCAAATAGGACTTAAGTGGTGATTATTGGTTTCTCGGCACGCTGCAGCAATTTCATCGAGGGGAGCGGGCTGGTTGCATCGCAAGCTGTTTGGCGACCTGGCGCGGTTCCTATTTTTCGCCTCTCCCACTATTCACCAGCCTCATTTCGCTTGAGCGCGATTGCTTGAGCATGAGTGTAACAAGGCCGGAACATCGCGCCCATAGTGTTTGAAGAGCAAGTGACAGCTGTATGTGAGCACGATACAGCTAAAGGAAGCCATTTGGCCCATTGCACCTGTACTGGTTCTTGGAGAGCTGCTCACAGGGCCAATTCTCCCCCTTCCCCACCACTCCTTCCCCATAGACCTGCAGAATTTCCATTCAACTATTTGTACAATTACCTTGGTGAAAGTTCTTACTAAATCTGTTTCCAACACCTTTCATGCAGAGCATTCAGATGACCACGCTTTACTATGTTAAAAAGAAAAATGTTCCTCTTGTCATCTTGAGTTTTTTCTTGCCATTGTTATGGGCCAGGGTTTGGAAAACACCAAAGTATATTATGGAGTTCACCTGATCTATAACTGTTTATTGATTTTGGTTACGATGAGCAAAAGAATCTACATTTTAGGTGTTTTTCAACAGAGTTGTTTGGCGCTTTTAATCAAGTAAGAAGTCTTACAACACCAGGTTAAAGTCCAACAGGTTTGTATCAAATCACTAGCTTTCGGAGCACTGCTCCTTACTCAAGTGATTCCTCAGTGCTCCGAAAGCTAGTGATTCAAAACAAACCTGTTGGACTTGAACCTGATGTTGTAAGACTTCTTACTGTGTTCACCCCAGTCCAGCGCCGGCATCTCCACATCGTGGCTATCTTCTTTTAATCAAAAATAAGCTTTATTCTACGAATTTAGTTAACATTTTTTATAAACACACTAGTGAGAATTTTTTATAAACTACAAACATAATGACCCCAGACAGCTACAGTAATCTATGTATAACCCATAATAAATTCCCCTTACCTGTTCCAATTCAATAACAAAATCCAAGTAAAACCAGAAAACACTTTTCAAAGGCGTTGCCCAGCAGACGGCCCTCTTACTGGTACAGTAGTCCCCCGTTATACCGTGCTCCGCAATACCGCGGTTCGCGATATACCGCGGGGGGGCTGATGGACCCCAACTGTCAGTTGTGTCAATTTCAGCGGCCGGCTCCGGAGAGGGAAGCTGCTCTCACTGAAATAATCAGCCCGCCGCTGAAATTGACACTGCCCGTTGCTCTCTCCCTCCAATCAGAAACATTAAAACTTAAAAGTTGGATTGGAGGGAGAGAGCAGCGGGCAGTGTCAATTTCAGCGGCCGGCTCACTTTGATCCAGAGAGGGAAGCTGCTCTCACTGAAACAATCAGCTGGCCGCTGAAATTGACACTGCCGAGGGGGGGGGGGGGGGGGGGTTGGGGGGGGGGGGGGGGGGAGAAGGGAGGGGGCGGGTGTTGGGGGGGGGGGAGAAGGGAGGGGGCGGGTGTTGGGGGG